>NW_009694042.1:0-1077 GCF_000703405.1 Apaloderma vittatum | reverse complement strand
CTATATTGGTGCTTGGGATTGCCTCGACCCATATGGAGGACCTTGCACTTAGTTGTGTTGGAACTTCATGAGGTTGGCCTGGACCCACCTCTCTAGCCTGTTTAGGTCCCTCTGGATGCCATCCCTACCCTCTAGCGTGTCAGCAACCCCACACAGCATGGTGTCATCGGCAAACCTGCTGAGGGTGCACTCAATGCCACTGTCCATGTCGCTGACGAAGATGTTAAACAAGACTGGTCCCAGTACTGATCCTTGAGGGACTCCACTTGTAACTGGCTTCCACTTGGACATAGACCCATAGACAGCCACTCTTCAGGTGCAGTCGTCAAGCCAGTTTTTTTTATCTACTGAATTGTCCATCCATCAGTCCCGTGTGTTATCAGCTTGGAGACAAGGATGTCATGCGGGACAATGTCAAAGGCTTTGCTCAGGTCCAAGTAAATGATGTCAGTTGCTCTTCCCTTGTCTATTGATATTGTGACATTCTCATAGAAGGCCACCATGATTTACCCTTGGTGAAGCCATGTTGCCTGTACCCAATCACCTCTTTGTTATTCTTCTGCCTCAGCAGTGCCTCCAGGAGGATCTGCTCCATGATCTTACCAAGCACGGAGGTGAGACTGAGTGGCCTGTAGTTCCCTGGTTCATCCTTCTTTCCCCTTTTGAAAATGGGGATTACATTTCCCCTTTTCTAGTCAGTGGGAACTTCACCAGACTGCTATGACTTTTGGAATATAATAGAGAACAGTTTAGCAACCTCATCCGCCAGTTCCCTCAGTATCCTTGGGTGTATCCCATTGGGTCCCATGGACTTGTGCACTTTCAGGTTCATCACATGGTCACGAACCTGATCTTTGGTTATGATGGGCAGTTCTTTCATCCCACTCCTGCCATTGTCTTCTGTGACTTTGGGAGTGTGCCTGGAGCCCTTGCCAGCGAAGACAGAGGGAAAGAAGTCATTGAGAACCTCAGCCTTCTCCATATCACTTGTCAGCAGTTCACCCGTTCCTTTCTGAGGGGTCCCAGACCTTCCCTGGTCTTTTTCTTACCATTAATATAGCTAAAGAAACTTGTACT
>NW_009694041.1:11556-12136 GCF_000703405.1 Apaloderma vittatum | reverse complement strand
GTCCTTTCCAATCTTGATGTTTCTATGATTCAGGTCACACTCCAGTTCCTGTTTGAAACACATGTTTGAATTTCCACTGTGCTGAAAGCTGCGAGGGGTGAGGAGGAGGGAATCATTGTGGGGGTCTGGCACACCCATAGTCCCACTGCAGTATGGTGTGGAGACAGGGCTAAGCTTGGGCTGCCCAGACCAAGGGAGGGAGAAGTAACTACACCTGGCAATACAGGCACCGACTGTACACCACAGGATCTGACACTGATAGTATCAACACACATACTTAAAAACACGGACAGGTTGAATGACATCTTTGGTGCCACTCTGCTGTAACAAAAGTAAAATTTGCTTTTATCCTAAACCAGTGTTAGAACACCTATCAGTGTTAAAACACCTACTAAGTCTCTGATTTCAGGAAGAATGTTCCAAGTACATTATGTCTTCCTCTTCCACTTCGCCTGCATGGCATGATTCCTTCTTGATCAGGCTTTTTAAAACTTTTGCCCAAGCTGACTCCCTGCTACAAGCGTTTAAATTGAACACAGAAGTCCAAGACTTGTATTCTACAAATTAACTGTAGAAATAA
>NW_009694041.1:0-11525 GCF_000703405.1 Apaloderma vittatum | reverse complement strand
TCCCTACATGATGAATGTGGGATTTTAAGCTCTGAAACAGGACTTGGGAACCTCTTCATGGAAACACAATATATATGTTCCAGATACTCACTCTTGGACAACTATTCCAAGTGATTTCAAAATTGTACAGTGTTTAATGCCTAAAGGAACTAGAAATAAACTAAGAAATAAATTCAACATCCAGGAAAAGGATGCTAAATTAGGGAGGGAATTATAAGCAAAAATAAGAAAATGACTGAAAGACAAAAGAAGCAGTAAGCACCCTATTTGTGAGGATCATCTCACACCTCGTGAGAAGTGCAGAGCAAGTATCTACCTCTAAACCTGGGCTCCTTTCATAGCTAGTGGAGATAAAGGGATGCTTGTAGGGCACAGCTCGTATTACCCCAAAGAGAACATCTCAAATATGTCAGACAGTTTACACATTTGCTTTTCTATTGATTATAAAAGAAGCCTGGGGGATTGCAAAATGTCTGGCTTTAGTCAGATGATTCCCATCTGTCTCTAATGGGTACAGGATTTCATTTTTCCATGTAAATATGGCCCTCAGAAGCATATTTTAAAATATACTCCTTCCTCATTAATTATTTACATAAAATGAACAGCAGGCGAACTTCGGTTTCCCTAGAGAGTGAATGCCAAAGAGGAACTCAAATTAACTATCTCCTGAATAACTACTTTTGTGTTTCCATTTACTATGCAATCTAACACATATCAAGTGCTTGAAATTAAGCAGAAAAATTCAGGACAAACCATCAGTTGTAACACTGTATTGAAACAAGTAAAGTCTTCTAGGTAATGATAATATTTCTCAGCTTTTTAGAAAAAGGAACTCCAAAAATCTCTGCCCTATTCCCATTAGTCAAACTCCTTCCTTCCCCTTCTCTTTGAACCAGCAGAGTATTTCTGACACTGAACAACTATCTAGGAAAGCTTGCATGACTTATGGCAACTGTAGGCATAACAGAGCCTACACAGTTCAAACCGAGAACATTTTTGGGGCTGATGCAGAAACACATTTTCCTAAGCATTACTGATTAGTTGTGCTTGCTATCAGCTTTATTTATAGAAACTCCACCTCCAATCCCATCCCAAGTCCAATGGAAGAGGACCTATCCATTTTCAGGGGGCAAGGAAGGAGGTGCTAAGAGTGGTTTT
Source organism: Apaloderma vittatum (assembly GCF_000703405.1). Lineage (NCBI taxonomy): Eukaryota > Metazoa > Chordata > Aves > Trogoniformes > Trogonidae > Apaloderma > Apaloderma vittatum. The sequence continues at coordinate 10,367 of NW_009694041.1, read as the reverse complement.
GCACTGGGAGGTAATTGCTGTATCAGGGCTCAGAAATGTTCAGGCCTGAGCTCTGACAGGATCAAGACAAAGGAGATTATATCTTTGCTCCTGGAAATAACTGTGTCTTCTCACAGAAGAGTCATTCATTTCACCTGAGGTCTCAACTGCATCTTGTAAGCAGAGCATTTCCAGTGTGTTAGAAGTCTATACTGTAAATTTGAGCTCCTTGGTTTAGTACAATGAGTTTAAGACACATCATACAAAATCAAGGTAAAAGATTAAGAAGAAAATTATTTGTTCAAGGTCACAAGACAGCTGAACTTTAAAACAAAATCATGAGCAGTTCCATTTCTCCTTCAGTATGTTCTCTGGCAGTTTACAAGAGAATAAATCAATAGCTTCTTTAACCTGATTTGAGAGATTATCTACCCATATAGCTGAGTACTATGGGGTTTCTAAGAAGATTAGTTTTAAGTTCTCGTTTAGACAGGACCTTGGTTTATCAATGGACATAAAGACACATATGCATGCCTTACTTCAGTTAGAACATGTTTAAGAACGTAGCCCTCTCCTGTGTCTAAGACGAACAGGACAATGTGTGGGAAGATGTGGCCTAGAATCACACAGCTTTCACATGGCATAGGCATCTCTGTGCCCTTTTGTGTGGTGATGCTACCTCACACACCACTAATCCAAAGTAATTCTTTTAAAAAAAAGAAATATTGGAATCAACTTCTCAGGTAAACTGTCAGTATTTTAACTACCATGAAAGCTGAGGGAGAAAAAACAACCAGCAGACACCTTGAGAAGATGAACCAAGAGTTCAACAGACACAAAAATAGCCTTGGTAGTGAAGTGCCTTGAAGCTTTTCCAGCATTAGCATCTAGCTTTGGATGTCCTGAGCCAAAGAAAGCTTCATCTTTCCCATATGTATTAATCTATTCAATATTTAATTCTGATATGACATGGCATAAACTTGAGAAGTCCTGTGAGCTCAAAATCTGCCTGTCCTACATGTTGGAGAAGTCTATGTTAGTGCAGCTATCTTGGAAAAGATGAAACATTTTTGACAGTTTTCATTTGTCCAGAGATTCTATTCATTTAATAAGGCACTTGAGAGATTATGTGTGAAATGGTCAAAGCTGCAAAAAAAAAAAAGCTTCATCTCAGGATATCATATCACTTTGTGTATATAAGGTCTCTATGGGGGCGTATTATTAAATAATGTTTTTCCTAAATTAAAATCTAATGCTAAATCATTTCATGACATATTTAACAGTCCTTATTTCTGTTTGCTTGCAAAGTTTACTCAGAGCTCAGCTAAGAAAATGTGTCCTGTCCCTGTGTCCCTTTCCATGTTGCTTAAATGTATAGCCATGATCCTATCAAACGTAGCTAAGTGGTGGATAATGGGAGAAAATTTAGCAAATCCCTCCATTTCTCCAACTGAGCCACATGTGCACTTTCCATAGCAGTAACCTACCTGACAGAGCTCCAAACATGCACAAGCACCAGGATAAAATCATTTATGCTGGAAACAGCCCATGCTCCCTCTCTACCTTCATCCCTAATGCTTCCCCAATCAAACAACTCTTACGCTTCCATAGTGGGTGTCATATTTAACGTCCTCCTTAAAATGTCCATTACATGTTTACTGATCAGCATGTGCACTTCCCATTTGCTTTTAAAACTTCTGCTTTTTGTGAATGTTTTGGTATCATAACACAAATGGGTGGAAAGCAGCAATTAAATAAATCAAACACCTACAGTTTGCCCCATATTTTTTTCCATTGTGCCCATGGTAAACAATCAATAACAAAGAAATGTTCTCCTCCCAGCCTATACAATTTTGCCATTTCTGTGTTCTTGAATGTTCCCTTAATACTATAGCCTCATATACTATTTTGTGGCTTTTGCATTTATGTTTACAAATCTAACAACCTTTGCCACTCATGAGGTAGTCACAGTGATGAGGCCAAAGGCTGTGATTTAAACTTGACTACTTTTCGGTCCCCGTGTATTGCCTGATCTAGTTGAGAGGCATCCCTGCCCATGACAGGGAGGTTGGATTAAATGATCTCTAAGGTTCCTTCCAGCCTAGGCCATTCTGTGATTCTGTGATTCTACTTAGGTGTCAAAAAATCCTCTTACTGACAAAACGTTTCCTCATCTTCCGCACCACTGCATCAAACAATGAGATCTTAAGCCACCAGTTTATGACAGAGAATATACTTGATTTTTATCTAGTTCCAACCCCCCTGCCACAGCCAAAGACACCTTCCACTAAATCAGGTTGCTCCAAGACCCATCCAATCTGGCCTTGAACACTTACAGGAAGGGGTCATCCACAACTTCCCAGGACAACCTGTTCCAGTGAATAACTTCTTCCTAATGTCTAATCTAAACCTATCTTGTTCCAGTTTAAAGTCATTTCCTCTCATCCTAACTCTACATGTCTTTGTAAACAGTCCATCTCCAGCTTCCCTGCAAGTACCTGCAAGTCTCAATAAAAAGCTCACAGCCCTCTCATGTCATTTTCCAGTTAATGAAAAAAATTAACTATTCCGTTCAGTAGATTCTTGTTCAACCTGTGACACTTGCAGCACACACTGAATACAAAAATAACAATAAGCATTTTGTTTTCAAGTGCCATGAAGACCTGGAAAAGCCATCAATATTTGTTTTCAGTCATGTAATTTTCCAGTGAACATTTTTTAATCATAATTCTGCAAGCAAACTTCTTCAGTATGCCATTTATCCACACGAGTGAAAGAAAAATGTTATGAGTGTTTAAATGTTACTTTGAGAAAAGAATTGCAGAAAAAGGGGTTTTAACATCATCACAAGTTTCCATGTGCACAGTTCAGTGACTACCTGCATTCAGACTGCCTCAACTGCCCAGGACACCCTGCAAACAGCACCGACACCCCTCACAGGAGCTGAGGTCATCTTTGGCATTTTGTGGATTTTGGTTTTGTTCAATTGCTTATTCCTGAATGATGTAAGCAAATTTAAGAATTATACCAGAGATTGTCCCATGACCACAACTATCATAGTAGCACAGAAACCTGGGCTGCTGCAATCCATCTGATTTACACAGAAGATCTGACTTAGAAGAACTATGCCATAAGCAAGATACCCCAGGAGAAGCTTACCCATTTGCTGGTTTCACTCAACAGTTCCCAGGGTGGTAACACACAGGTATCCTGACAGAAGCCACACTCAAAAGGCACTTTCAGCATACATTTTCTCCTAATTCCTTAACCACATACCTTTTTTTTCACCTCCCTTCAAACGTTATTCTTCAGTTCACTCCCCTAAATAACAAACAGAACGCTAAATCAAAGGGTACAGAAAAGCCAATCCTAACCTCTTTCTCCCTGAGGAGACTAATTGTTAAAATCTTTGAATACATAAAATTTCACAAAAATGGAAATAAAATCTGGAAGGACATGTGTCTTTCTGCTCTGCACAGACCAAATCAAAACCAGCCCACTAAAACAAGCTAAGTTATTGTTGATAATGGGGTCTGGTTTTGAATGTCCAAAGTAGGTGCTTTTATATTATACAACACTGCTAACTCCTGAGAGCTCACATTGGGCAAAGCAGCAGTTGCCCAGGGGAAGCTGTGAGCCTGAGGTCGCTGTCATCAGCGGACCACAAATCTGAGGAAGTGTACCAGAAAACCATGCCACTGGAAATGCCAAGAGCTTATAATTCAGGTAGGAAATGTGGGTTTGGATCCACAGCCTGACTCTACCTCCCGGGCTGCAGGAGCACTTCTCAGGCCAAAGCACCTGCACAAGATGCACTGTGACTCCAAGGTGGCAAAAGAGCCAGGGATGTACTTGGTCCTTGCCTGGTGGCCTGCGGGTACCAAAGCAAGGACATAAAGCAAGAGGGAAATGTGCCAGGTCCCCCAGTTTGGGTGAGATACAGATCACATCTAAATGTGCACTCACAGACCACTTTATGCTTTAGCACACCTTATTTTTTTTTGAACATGGAGATAAATGCAGAAAGTGTCACTGCTTGGTGATGTAATTCTTAAATCAACAGGCAGCCTTGGAGGGATGAAGACAGATCTTGCATTATGCTTTTTCCTTTATTCTTTTAATAGCCCAAATAATTTTCAGTTAAAACAGTGAACTCTAGCAGTGCAAAAGCTGGCTGCGTGAAAAGTTTTATCTGGACAGGAGGAATACTGAACACTTAAACCATGGCTTTGATACACACTGACTATTTCTGACAAATCTATTCCTATGATTTAATATGCTACTGAATCTGCAAGCATATAATTTTAAAATAAAGATTTTGCTTAGAGGGAGAACAGAAAGCATCTAGTGATGAAAACTGTCATTATCTGGGACGTGATCAAATTGATATTATATGTCGATAGATAACTACAAGTGGTAAAGTGAGTACTTCCAGGAGTCTTTGTTCACGACAGAAGCAGCACTGAGGGGCCTGTAGTTTAAGCACTGGAAGAAATTTTCCTGAAAAAGAGTGAAGCATTATACATGTTCAGTGAAGTATTACATATGTTCATACACTCAGGCAAACTCCTTCCAGTGGCTTGTCTTTCCTAGATGCCATTTTAGCTCTTAAAACCAAGCAATTTTAAAAAATGGAATATGTTAGGAAGTATTTATCTGATCTGTGCTGCTCTTTCATAAAATCCTTTGCTAAAATGCTTTAAACCACACATTTCACTTGTGGTTGACCACAACAAGACAATCAAAGTATCCTTCTGTATACCACAGTACAGCAGTGAGCTCAGTGACCAAGTCATTTCATGCATCAATGTTAAGAAGAATAAGAGAATTATTATTGAACTCTTACCAAAGCAGGAATTGACAAAGCCATACCACCTACAACCATGCTCCCCTCCAATCCATTTGCCATGGATGTTAGAAGCAAAACTGAGGGTAGTGCCTGAAATGCACACTAACATGTCGCTGATGCTGATGTTCAGGAGGAGCATGTTGACTGGGTTACGGAGAGTTTTAAATTTGCAGAAGAGGATGAGGACAATCAAGTTATTCAAGAAACCAAAAAATAAGATAAATCCAAGAAAAACAGCCACTATTGTGTGCGCGTTTCGTGAGAGTCCAGCCCTTGGCTCAACATGATCTGTAGGCACACCAAAACTCAGGTTGTATGTCCAAGTGTGATTCATTTTGGACTTTGACACCAATTGGTGAGGGCAGAGACACCAGGTGCCCTGTGCTGTGGTCCTCCAGCAGTTTCCCAGAAGCGTCTCTCCATCACAGATCAACTCATCTCAGGAGTCTTGCAATGTCAACTGAGCTGAGATACCTCTTATGCAGGTAGGAAACACTATATTTCAGCACAGGACTGTTTTCCTGCTCTGTGCCTTTCCTGCAGTCGGCTCCGCAGCTAACTCCAGTGCAGCAGAAAAATCATCTCAAATTCATCTTTCTTACTTAAACCCAGGATCATGTTAGACAATCTTTTTTGAAGCTCAGAATGAAAAGTATATTGAAAAGGTGCTTCAGCATGGTCTCTTCCTTCAGAGGAAATAGGCAGCCCTTCTACTAATGGGCAGCCACCGTTGTTTCCTCTGACAGTGGGCGACTTTCTGAAAAGACAGAAGAAAACAAATGGTAAAAACAAAACTGTTTCCATATCAACACCAAAAAGCAGGCAAATGAATTACTAATAATTCCTCCCTTTTTGAACTATAACAAGCTTTCTCAGTCTTTTCAGTTTTCTCTGTTTTTCAACAGGAAAACAAACAAACAAACAAACAAACAAAAGAAAACAAAACCAAAAAACCCAAATGGTTTGTTGATACTACCTTGGCAGTTCTAAACAGTTTTTCCCTATCTCACGGTTTAGCATGGAGAAGGTTATTTGCACCCTCCTAGCAAAGTTCCTCAGGTGAGAAAATTCATGTTAAGACATATCTTTTGCAGCAGCTTCCCAGGGGAAAAACTTTATCTTCATCTGTATTAAGTCAATCTACACCAAGTGAGGCTTCAGTCTTAGCTAGACATTAAAGTGAAGAAAAAGTTAGGAGAAGGAGAAAGTATTTCTTTATCCAGAAAGAGTAATTTCAAGTTCAGTCCCTGCAGCTCTCCTGTGCTTATAAATGTTGTCACAGCTGTGATATCAATTTCTTTTCTCCCACATATACCAGTGGACAGATGTTCCTCTTCATTGTTATAAAGCAGCCAAACAGCCAAAGCTTCACATCTCTCTCACCACAGACATAAATTTGTGTATCTGCAGGCAGTGAACACACTCTGTGTGCGTATGTTGGGAAGCAACAGCAGAGTGCTTAAAGTGGACTCACAACTGCTGAGCCAGGCTGTCCACATGATTGCAGGCAAATTCTGCACAGATATTTCTATTAAAAAGATGCATACATATTATGTACATATATCTATGTGGAAATTTCCACTCTACAGTACAAAATACCTAGCTTGCTTAACTAAAAAAGTATGAAAAGTTCTTTTGTGAGTCATGTGTCCCTAGAATGATTACACAATTTTTGAAATGGAGCATCATCTATTCTACTCCCAAGCACTGCTTTTTGGAAATTGCCTTGTAGGAAAAGATGTATTAATTAATTGGAAAAACAAAACTTTGGAGTTTACTGAAGACAGAGACCTTGTTTTGTGTTTGTTTTTTTTCCCTTTTATCATATCTTTGTGTCATGGCAAACATTTAGAGCAAGTATTTGTTCTTACTATTTCCTTACTTTCACATACTCACTGTGCTAAATGTCTCATTATTGCAGTAATTTTAAACTCTAACATATACAATCTGTCTTTCTCTTCCAATGAGCAAATGATGTACATTTTGCAGATCTACTGTATGGTCACTGACAATCTGAAATGCTGACGCTTTCTTTTTTCCCCCTTTAGGAGGTACGTGGTAATTTAGATTGGTTATGGGTCTCAAATAGCATATCTTAAAGAAAAAAGGTCTGAAATAATTCTATCCCTTCGGAAAAAATTATCCCCTATTCAATCCCAGTTATAAAGGAAACTAAGGAAACTAAAGAAAGAAACTAACTGGGACTAATCATCCATATACTTTAAATTTACTCATAATTGTGTTTAAAGGAACAGAGTTAAAGTTTAGTGGAACAAAGCACAAAAGAAATAACTGACTAAAAAATGTGATGCTAAGAATTTCTTAGTCACTAATCATATGACTGAAAAGGCAAATAGCTGCACCTTTTTTTGGTAGCAAAAAAGCATGGTGGCATTGGGCTGAAGGAAAGCTTCAGAAAGAAGAATCCACAGGAATAAAAGATATACAATGAAACAAACTCAGTAAGTTATCATCTGTAGACTTTTTTAAATACTTCTGCTTACATCCTAGCTTCTAACTATTTTATTCCTTTTCCATCCCTTCAAATATGGTTTCGTTTAATCTGTTTGCATATGTCTGTTGAGGAATACAACTAAGGCCAGTCATGTCTGTCTCGCCTTTGGCTTCAAAAACTGAAGAGGCTTAAGGCTGATTTACGTGCAGACTAATTTCAGCTGAGATGCAAAATTTTTCCAAGATTAACTGGTTACACTTAGATAATCTGTAGATTACAGAAGGCCATCAGAAATGTTCCTATGTGTTAGCTAACTTCACTAGGGTAATCACAGACAAAGGGTCTGAATAATATTGTTGAAGTACCACAGCCTTGGTGTTAGACAAAGCCAAAGGTTGTAATTCTTTTAGCAAATATTAACTTTATATATTTATCTCTTATAAGCTCAAAATACACATCACAAAATACAGATTTATACACAGTCACATACATCCTGCATTCCTAAAACATATTAAGAGTTCACGTTTACAGTGCTTTTAAAAGGACATTTGATCTCTGGATAAGATTCAGCTGACTAAAATTTATTAGCCTGGCACCAGGTGTGCAGGTACAGCCTTGTGCCCAGCTCAGTTCTCCACTGACCACAATCTATGTGGCTTCAGCAGGGGCAGCTTCACTCTGGGGTGCCAGAGAAGGATGCCCTCAGGCCCAGGCAAGAGGAGCTGCCCCTGACAATCAATTTTAAGAAGCTAGTACGCACACTGTAAAGGTCAAGCCACGAGGGTGTTTGCAGCTAAGTGAAGAGGCAGAGGTCTGCAGAGGAAAAAAACTGAAGATCTGAGCTGCGTGGGAGTAAATCTTCTATCAGCAGCTGATGTGTAAAGCACCATGTTTTTTACACCTTTGGACAAAGTACAAGCCCGATTCAGATTTCAGTAAAGCTTCTACTTGAAAAATGGGTCTAATTCTTACCTAATGTTATCATTTAACTGAATAATACACTTTATTGCTGAAAAACGCCTGAAGATGGGATTATGTGCATGAAGATTCAGTTTTTTCCTCCACACAGATAACTTGGTTTCATAGAAGTTACTCTGTAACTCTGAAAACCGTGTCTTACACATGACACTCTACTCCCCAGGGTCTTTGTGACCTCCCAGGACACCCTGAACCCTCCCAATTTCTAGCAAACTCGGGACTTTGCAGGACAGAATTCTATCTTATTCTGCCAATTCTGCTTCTCACAAAGCATTTAAAAAAAAAAAAAAACAAACCCAAAACCAACTAAAACACAAACAAACAAACAAACAAACAAAACCACCCCCAAATAAGAAAACCTACAATGGCACTCAAATGAGCATCCAGTTTGTCTCCTTGAATTGAGGTGGCAGGAAAAACACACCCAAGGTGATACAAAACATATGGCCATGTGAAAGAGGCCAAAAGTGCATTTAACATCACCAGTTATTAAATGTTTAATCTGTTAACTGCTTCTGACATTGCCAATCTAAAGCTACAGCACAACAGATAACATCACTGCTTGCACCTTTCTCTGAAGCATTCTGCTGGAAAAAAAACTGATCTCCAAAGACTTTATATCAGCTTCTAGGAACATAGGCATTAATATTGAGAGTGTAAGGCTTCTTTTTGCGTTTGTCACTCCACCTTAGCTTAAGCAGTGAAGCTATTTTCTTAAAGCTGTTTTCCCCAAAATAAGTACTAACTTACTGACCATACTAGCTTTAAGGGTTTAGGATTGTTTAAGTTGTTTTTCTTAAATTAAGTCATTTGTTATTTGTAATTGGCACATTCTTTACCATCTTTCCTTGCAAGATGATGCCTAATTCACATTAAATATTTAAGAGCTGATGAAATCACAAAAAATAAAATCAAACCTTAAAATCATATTACTAAAAAACATCTCTTATTCTCTTACATTGTATTGACATTGTTCTCTTGTGAAACAGAGGTGCTATAAAAAAATTCCTTATATTTACATATCCACACAGCCTTAAACAACCTGTTGTTCAGTTCATATTAAAATAAATTTTGAAATAGGGGGTTTGCCTTCACTTCTGAACTTAGCTTTCTACTGTGAAGTTAAAATTAAAGATAAAAACACAACAGAAAACCACATAATATTTCATAGATAACCCCAGATGAAATTTTATGACGGAGGAATCATTTTTGACCTGACACCAGATTTTTTGGCAGGAATACTATATTTTTATGTAATTATACACTGAACCTTCCAGATGAGAAATTGAATTGTTTTTCACATGAAGCAATGACAACCAGAGGTATCACCTGTAATGTTTTTTTCAAACACAGCTGAAAGACTACATAGGACTTCACAACAATGAAGAAAAATATTCTTGGGCTGGTTTTCCAATGCCCTAATTCACATGGTGAGATGTCAAGAGACCCAAAGCTAAGTCTTTAGAAGTGATCCAGAAGACCAAAGGGAGGCTCTACAGTCCAGGTGCTTAGGTATCTCCTAGCTCCCAAAACCTGCTACCTGTGGGAGAACCTTTTTTTATACTGACTTACAGGCTTACTTTTAGGAATGCACATTCATGAATCAGACAAACACAAAAATGAGAATGGAGTACAGAACACATGCGATGAAGTCCATCGCTCTTTGACACCTCTGACGCCATACTATTTACTCGAGCATGGCAAAACCCTGAACAATCACTTTTGAAATAAAATCTATTTTTCTATCGTATTTTAAAGGTTCAAGAAATCCCTCCTAAGTGCAAAGAAGAAATTTTTTTTTGCACAGAAATATCATATGCGTACGGTACATGAGATAGACACACTCCCGAGCTGTGCTGAAGCCACGAGAAGGTTCAGTCGGGATGGCTGCACCAGAGGGAACGGAGAGAACAGAGAGCAAGTTCTCACTGCTCAAGCTTTTAAACGCTGCATCGAGTCAAAACCTCGTCAGTAAACCTCAGTTTGTGATTTCTCCTTCACAAACTTTTCTACACCTATTGGAGGGAGAGGGAAAGCCACCTCTCTCTATCACTTAGAGCAACTCAAGGAAAAAAAAAAAATTAAAAAAAGAAGTCGCTTAAATCT
>NW_009694040.1:8577-12833 GCF_000703405.1 Apaloderma vittatum | reverse complement strand
TAAAAAGGAGGTTGGAAACCCTTTTAGCCGCTAATGCAGAGTTTCTGAAGTAGTTACAGACTGATTCTAAGCAAGTGAGGTGTCTTCTTCTTTGATCTTGTAGTTACTTCAATTCTAAAACTACATAAATGGTTTCCTCACCACGCTCCTGACGACGTGAACCCTGGCTGCTCCAGGTGCGTGCGGCAGCTGAGAATACGCAGCGGATACACCCTGTGCTGGCGTTTAAACCTGCCATCCTCACCTCCAAATGCCTTTCTACAGACACAGCTGAAACACCTTAGAAAGGACTTTTCTATACGCTTTTCCACCTGAGATATCGGCAGCCAGGGGCCTGAAAAAGCAGCAGGAGGAGCCGACCTCCTCGAGCAGAACGTCCAGAAGCTACAGGTTTTCATTAGTTCAAAAAAGCATAAACCAAAGTGTCAGCAGGGTCGGTAAACACCTCTGGCTGGCGTTTGACAGTTAAATCGGAACATGTTTGACCCCTTCTGGCTCTGCGGGTGGCGTCAGAAACACGGATGAGATCCAAACCCTCAGCAGCCGCGCTGCGCTCGCGCTCTCCTGCGCCGAGGGAACGCCGCGACGGTGGAGTTGGAGCTTTACGCTCACCCACCCGCGTTGCTGAGAGTAACACCCCCGAGGGAACAGACTGGAACTCACCCAGTTATTCATCATCATCTTCCTCAGGTTGTACACGAGCGTCAGCTCCTCCGGAGAAACCTGGGGAAGATTACCCGTGTCACTTTTTTTTGCCAGCCCTTTATCTGAGACATAAATTCCCCTCCCCTGCTTTAAATTAGACTGGAAGGATCATTTGCATCCTTATTTTTTTTTGCCTTTGCTTTCACTCAGCGCTGCAGCATTCAGCTTTCAGAAACGTGACGCAGGGAAACGCCCCAACCTTCGCTGCGGTAACCAGGGACGCGCTTTTTCCTCACGGAGAGGACTTCCCTCAGTAAAAACCATCTAAAGCACCATCAGAATTTTTGCAGGTTCCCCCAACGCGACCCTACGTCTGTCAGGGATTACTCTAGGACTCAGAAACGAGCGGAGCGCCCTGCCCTGCTCGCCCTTGCAGCAGGAGTGCGGGAACAGGATTAGAGCAGAGCAGTTCTTACGGGGCTCCTGTCCTCCTTCTTCAGCGTGGTCCTTCCCCAGAGCGCGTTGACGCCGTCCACGGCCACGAGGAGCCGGAAGGCGCCGAGCTGACAGTGCTGCCTCAGCTCTTTCAGTACGACCCCCACAGCGTCGCTGGCACTTCTCACGCGAGCTAAACCCTTTAAGCAGGAAAAGACACGTAACTTGGGGCAGTTTTCTCGTTAATATATCACTTTTGCCCTTTCTAAGGGAGGAGGCTGTTCACTCCTGTCAAAGGAGAAACCTGTTCTAAGGCGCCAAGTGTCAGAGGAACTTTCTGACGTCTGCTTTTACACCAGTTCTCTGCACAACTTCCTTCGCATCTTCCCCGGATTTGGTAGCCACTGTCCGTAGGGAAGCGCGCTGCCTTTCCTTCAGCTCTCAGTTTTAAGATTTAAAAGCGATTTGTTCTACGTGCGCAATGATCACAGAACCATCGGCTGGTTTGGGTTGGAAGGGACCTCAAAGATCATCCAGCTCCAGCCCCGCGGCCACGGCAGGGACAGCCGGCCCGGGTGGCCCGGGCCCCCACCCAGCCGGGCCGGGGATGGAGCATCCCCAGCCTCCCTGGGCAACCTGTGCCAGCGCCTCCGCACCCTCAGGGGGAAGAATTCCTTCCTTCCATCTGGCCTAAACCTGCTCCCAGCTTCCACCCGTTGCCCCTCAGCCTGTCCCTGCAGGCCCTTGTCAAAAGTGACAGAATCACAGAGCGGCCGAGGCTGGAAGGGACCTCAGAGATCATCTGATCCAACCTCTCGACCAGCCCAGGTTGCTCCAGGTTCATCCAACCTGGCCTTGAACACCCCCAGAGAGGGGCAGCCACAGCCTCTCCGGCCAATCTAGCCCAGAGTATGGCCACCCTCCCACTGGGGGATTTTCTTCTGGCCACCCTCGCACTGGGGAATTTCCTCCCAAGATCCAATCTGAACCTCTTCTCCTTCAATTTAAACCCATTTCCCCTTGTCCTGTCACTGGACACTTGTAAAAGTCCCTCCCCAGCCTCCCTGTAGGTCCCTTCAGGCGCTGCAGCAGGGACAAGGTGCCCCCGGAGTCTTCTCTTCCCCAGCTGAGCACCCCCAGCTCCCTCAGCCTGTCCTCGCAGCAGAGCTGCTCCAGCCTCTGAGCATCTTGGTAGCCCTCCAACACGATGGGACCTTCTACCAAAAGGTGAGACAAAGCCAGAAGCAGTTGTTACTCCTTACCTGCTCCACCACTTCCCCCAGCGGGCTGCCCTCCTCCGTGCTCTCTCGTTTGCCCCACACGTATTTTTTGTGTGTTTTTATCTGCAGTAAGAGAAGCACAATTCGATCAGGGACTAAGTAGTGCAAAGCCAGCTTGGCGAGCGTGGATGGCACGATTGCTGGTTCTCTGCCAGCACTGAAGGGCAGCGCAGCATCTGCAACAAGCATTCACAGCAAATCGCTGTCCCCACAGCGGAGATTTAAGTCCAATTTTTTCTACAAAAACAAAATTCCAGCGAAGGGCAGGGTTTGCCAGCAACACGAGCACACGCATTGATACATGAAGCGTTTCTGAAAAACGAGCAAATCTAGGATTCGAGTCAAGGTGCTCAGTGGCAGGAAGCATGTGCAGCTGATCCTGGGGGTTGTTTGTAGCTACTAACCAAGAGAACTGTGCCAGGCTCTACGAACCTCTTTGAGGAAGCGCTCGTTGGAGATTTTGAAGTTCTTGAGCCAGGCGGATGCTTGCAAAGGCTGATCGAGCCGTTTTTTGTTGTAGGACGACTGCATAAGTTTCCTGCAATTTTTCACCCAGAGGTGAGCTGTAAACAAAACAAAACAGTTCTGGTTTGGGTGGGGTTGGTTTTTTTTAGTCAAAATAATTGTACAAGCTGGGTCTGTGTCTGAATCTCTTCTCCTTATTCTGCTACACTGGTAAGAGAACTCTGACATCCTTAACGGAGGCCACCCCGTGAGTGTTGTGTCCCGTTCTGGGCCCCTCAACCCACGGGAGATCTCGAGGGGCTGCAGTGAGGGCAGAGGAGGGCGACGGAGCTGGGGAAGGGCCTGGAGAGTAAATCTGGTGAAGAGCGACGGAAGGAGCTGGAGCTGTTGAGTTTGAGGAAGAGGAGGCTGAGACCTCATCACTCTCTGCAACTGCCTGACAGGACGGTGTGGAGAGGTTGGGGCTGGTCTCTTCTCACGGGTAATTGGTGATAGAACAAGAGGGAACAGCTTCAAACTGCACCAGGGCAGGGTTACACCGGGCATGAGGAAGAATTTGCTGCCGTGGGTCCCATCCCTGGAGGTGTGTAAAGCTCGTTGAGATGTGGGGCTGGGGGAGATGGTTTAGGGGTGAGCTTTGCAGAGCAGGGGCAGTGGTTGGACTCGATGATCCCAGGGGGCTTTTCCAACCTGGAAGTTTCTAGGATTCTACAGGAATCTCCAGTGAGAGCCGCAGGGAGGTCGCACAGACCCACACAGCACGTCCCCCGTCATACGTGTCAGCAGCGGGGGGGAAACACTACGAGCACGTGAGCGCAGGTGAAAATAACTGTAATTACATTGTCTGTCTGGGGGGGTTGTGATCTACAAGCTGCCTCCACTACAGCAAAACAGAGATGATTTGCTGCAGCCCACCCGATAAAAGGGGGTGAATGTGATGCCGCGACGCGGGCGGCAGCGGCGTCCTTACCATCGGGGATGTGCAGCACCAGCCAACCTTGCCTCGCGCAGAAGTGAATGACGTGGCACAGGGTCATGGTCTTCCCTGTTCCCCTCTCACCGTCTGCCAACAGGGACTGTCAAGGAAAGTCTCTGAAAAAACGCTTCAATTTATACTTAGGCTTTAAGTCTTTCACAAAAGGCATAAGGAGCTCATAAAAAGCTCATTAAAAACAAAAAAACGGTCATTAAATAAAAAAAAAAGAGCTCATAAAAGCAAGGATGATGCTCCACTGAGTGGCAAACCTAACGAGTTCCTTCTCTCCACATCCTCTCACCCCGTTACCTCAGAGCTGATGATTCCCGTGCCCTCAGCTGTGCCGACAGCCCCGTTGGCAGATCTGTGCCGGAACCCAAATCCGGCTTAGAACAGAAGTACGCAAGCTCCACGGGCTCCTCAGGCTGGCTCGGCCAGCGGCAGACCCGGGGGCG
>NW_009694040.1:248-8546 GCF_000703405.1 Apaloderma vittatum | reverse complement strand
ACCGCCTCGGGAAGACTAAACCGCAGCGGCTGGCATCGGTTCGGAACATCCCCCTCACCTGCCCGAACCCACCTGCTTGTGCTGACCCCCCTCCCCAACCTACCCTCGAGTGAGGGACAAAAGATACAGATCACGTATCTGACCGCTGGGTGTGCAAAGTTGGAGCTTTTCAGGTAAGTAAAAAGCTCTAGGGCGGGTTTTCGCACCATCACGTAGGCTTCGTTGAACGTCTTGATCTGAGAAAAGGAACAGAACGTGAAGCAGCAGGTGGGTGCAGCTGTCCCGGCGCGACTCCGCAGGCTCTCCCCTCGCCTGCCGGGCTGGGCGCACCAGCCTCGAAGGTTATCGGGTCGGGCAAGCGTGGCTCGCTCTTTGGCAAAGCCAGAACGACCACCCCGATGATTTTCTTGCCCTGCGTGTGCCTGGACATGGTTTCCCGGCTTCGCTGCTCCATCACGTTCCCAGAGTGAGGCGAGGCCGTGAATCGAAAGGCAATCGCCAGGAATTACTAACTCACAGATAGGAAATCTCTTCCTGAACCCGAGCAGTCTGTGGGAGCTGCTTACGAAGCCTGACCCAGCCCCAGCCTGACCTGTCTCAAACCAGAAATCGTTCTACCAGTCTATGAAATCAAAAGGCAAGATTTCTTTAGTCGCCGACATAAACTCATGTCATGAGATGGCCCTTTCTGTACTGAAACTGTGCAAAACACTTCTGTAATTATTATGAAATTAGATGAAAAATATCGGGTAGAACGCTGGCCAAGGTGGAATCCCCCCACCCATCCACCACTGTTCTGTTTAGATTGACTTCTTTTACGGGTAGAAAATAACAGTAAGGACCGGGAATAACTGCCTTCCTGCAGCACGTCCCTCTAATTCCAACAGGAGAGCACTGGAGTTACCCAGGACATCTACAAATCTGCTTGAGGACAAAGTACCTGCTGCTGGAACCGGGGGGGCAGCCCGTGGGGGAACACAGCTTTCACCTCCTCCAGCGGGATGCTGTAGTGACGGCCCTCGTGGTGCTCCGCGTGCTTGGCCTGCGAAGGTAAAACGCAAACCGTAACGCTCAGGGGAGGGCGATTCCTCCTCTCTGGATGCAGAAGGGCCCTGAAAACGGAACCGGGAGGGAACGCTTCCTCAAAGCAGCTCCTTCAGCCTGGCAGATGCTTGGGAAGATAAGGACAGCGTGCCCGGCAGGAACCAGGGAGGGGATTCCTTCAGCTTCTCTGTGAAGCCTTGTCTTTCGCAGGCCCTCTGCTTCGTGAATTGATCTAATCTTCCGTTATCCTGCTTGTACGTCTGCCCGCCACGATACCCTAACAGCCACAGGATCCCCTTTCGCCACATGTGCTGGATGAAGGCTGGGACCAAATCCCATCCTCTGGTTTGTTCTTTGCTGTCAGGAACTCCTGACCTGCCCTCTGCCTCCTCAGCCCATGCTGGCTGCTCAGGAACTCACGGGTGGGTTTGGGGGCAATAATTTCAAGTCCCCTGTTGTGACAGAAGCAGTCGGTGTTATCCCTTCGTCAGCTTGGCGCCGTTCTGCACTTATTTCTAGCGGCTGCTTTAACATCCCTGACCGTGTGCTCTAAGAAGCTGTTGTTACTGGCATCTGAAAACCTAATACCCGTTTCATGCCTTGTCACACATCCTTGGGTTTTTGCCTTCGTTATTCTATCTTCCTGCCATGCAACACTCACAAAGCACTTTTTTATTTACTCTGAGTTTTTGCATCTTGTCTAATGAGGACAGAATGTAGAGACGCTGTTCTACAGGACTTCCTGGGTGACTTTTAGCAACTTTTAGGCCAAGCTTTGTTGGACTTTTTTAGCAGCTTTGTGCCCAGCTTGGAAGCTCGTATCATGTTCCACTCTATGCTTTCTGCACTCTTCTATGGATTTAAAGTAAGAAAAATCTTCCTCTTTATTCTTGCGCGTGCCAATCCCTCGCTTCCATTTTGGTTGAGGTGGAATCTGAATAGAACAACTTTGTCTTCTTTGCTTTACAGAGTAACGGTTCAGGAGAAGTAGTTTTATTTATTATTCAGAAAGAAAAAGCAGCAGTCATCATTTCCACCTGGGGGCTGATCCAGACTTGCCCTGTATTCCTGATTACCTCTGGTGTGGACCCAAGGCTTAACTTCCTGATGCCCAGAACAGGTGAGAGAGACGGCGCTGGGCTGGGCTCAGTCGCTCACCTGCGCGGTCTGGCTGACAAACCCCCCAGGTTTGCCAAACTCTTTGGTTGGTAACTTGAGCGAGCTGCTACCGGAGCTGCCTCTCTGGTGTTTACTGGTCAGTCAATCTGAGCAAGGGGAAGAACGTTTTGAAGACCTGGCTGGTCGATAGCTCCTCTGGTGCAAGATGTTACTTGGAGATGGGCTGAAGAGGAGACCGATTTAAGAGAGAATTCAGCCTTTCTCCGAGCAGAGCTGTATTTCAAACTCGGGGCTGGATTCCCTGGAGTTTTCCTGCACGTATCAGACACAGACTAAGAGCTAAGTGTTATCAGTGGGCTCAAAGAGAACTCCAGAGACCGTTCCCATTCTCAGTTTCGTCCCCAACGTGCTGCATAACCTTGGGCAAATTCCTTCACTGTTCAGCTCCCACAGCTGCAAAGTGGGTCAGCGTCTCTATCCTCATGTTTAGTCACTTTGAGTTTTGCTAATGGAAAGGTATAGAAAAGCGAAGTCTTATTAAAAATTTAGTCTCATCTGGTCTCCTTAATTCATTTTTAATGAGACTTGACGGTGCAGAAAGAGCTATCGGGTTCGCGAGCCGGCGGCGGCGCACAATCCGCGGCGCAGCGAGCGCGAGGCGCGCCGTCCATCAGGTAAATTAACGAGCGATGGCGGTTGGCGCCAAAAATCGGGCGCTTTTTTTTTGAATGCCAAAGCCCGTTGCCTGGCAACGTCAATGGCAGCACAGGACAGGGGGACAATCCTTGCCATCTGGACTCTTCTGAGCAATCTATAGAGACACTCGCGTCACGTGAGCGCGATCATCTGCACGCCGCTGTTTCCATAGAGACCCCCGAGGAATCGGTACTGAAAGACTCCAATTACAGAGGCAGCAGAAAAGCACCTCAAAGGCTGATTTCCATTCATTTCTCCCACCTCATTTCGGTGCTCGAGACGGAGCCCGTGAGGCTGGAATTACGATGCCGCAGAGCTGCGCCGAGGTCATCTGGGCTGCGGTTTTTATCTCCCTTCGCAGCCAGTTTGGGGAAGAATAACCCCGGAGCTGAAATTAATGGTGCCTGATGACACGCGAAGCCCCAGCTTCTACAGCACAGAGTATCCGCTACGACAGCCAAGGAATCGATCCTTGTTCCCGGGAGCTTTCAGGCAGAGAACCAGCCCTGTCTTGTTGAAACCCAGGCACAGCCACGGCCTGATTTCCCAAAGGCTGGGGATCACAGTCTGTTATTACGCTCGGGTACTCCCTTCCCTTCCCTTTATAACCCCAGTACCCTCCTGGCTCCAGCACCTCCGCAGGCAGACTGGTGGAATCTGGGCAATCTGCGTCTGACAACAACTGTGGCAGGAACTCACCGGGTCGTTCTCGCTGGTATAGAAAACCTCTCTTGGTGTTTCAGTCAGTGTTTGGGCATCCTGGCTGGCAAGGGAGCTGAAGCAATCCTTGGCTGTGGTATGCAGGGCGTACCCGTGGTCCAGCTAAGGGAAGAAAAAGGCAAATAAAATTCTCAGCAGTCAACGATTACCAGTTAAAAAGAAATTAAAAGATTCCACTGTTTTGTGCGTCGCACGCACATTAGGATGGGGGGGAGGCAGCACGCGATCCCGAATGGGATCCATCATCAGACTGGGAATTCCACCAGGAGAACCCACATGCTTTGGAACTCATTTCCCATCGAGGCGCCGGCTTCTAAACCATCTCCATTCGCTGAGCAAACGCTGCGCTGATAGGAGCGAAGCCGCCCGGAGAGCCGAGCCCCGTACCTGGAAGAGTTATCCCCTCCGAGCACGAGAAGAGCCAGGAAGGCTCATTGCTGGGAAGTTCCCACAGTGTTTTGCTGCCTTTGCCGAAGAATAGCAGTTAGCACCTTGAAAATTCAAGCTGTCTCATAATCCATAATCACCTCAGTTATTGAGGGATTAGTGCCGTGCTGCCCACTATTTGATATTTATAATCACATTCCCCGCGCTGATTTTCCTCACTGTGTCCCTGCATACAGGCTCTTTCATTATAACAGACACAGCCGAGAAACCGAAACAGCCAGCTAAGCCGATTAATTCTTTTTTTTCTTCTTTTTTTTTCTGATGAGGCCAGACTGCTGGAGCACGCCTGGAAAGCCTCGCCAAAATAGGCCAAAAAAAGCAAGCAGTAGAAGGACAAGCCCTCGATTCTGCTGCGGTGAAAGAAAATACAAGCATTTGTCAACGAACAAAAAAGTGCAGCGTCCAAACACAGGCTGCGACCAAAAGGAGCAAAACCGAGCGTCGCCCTGTCAACACAGCAAGTAGTTTCCTATTTTGTCTGCCGGCCTCAAGGAGAGAAGCCATAAACTGAAGTTCAGAGTCAGGAGCAGCTGTTGCAGTTCTCCGCGGCGTGACGCAGTTCTGCCGCCATCCGAGTGTTCCTCGGGGCGCTCGTCTGAAAGCCACGAGGCCTCGGAGGGAAGCGGAGAGTCAGGTCACCCCCCAGCCAGCCTTAAACACACAACAGACCCCGGAATCGCGCTCTCCTTCTGGGGCAAGGAATTAAGCCTGTTTGTACTCGACACTAAATATTAACATAATGAACTGCAGCAGCATAAACGTGGAAAATCGCTCAACGCTTCTGCCATCGCGTTCTTCTCTTGTTCCCACAAGGATCTTTTCCTCCTCAAATCCAAGTGATCCATTAGGACGTCTTGTTTCGCTACGTTTAGTTTTAAGCCCACGGATGTGACTTAATTTACAGCCTGGAGCAAAGCACCGAGATGCAAACTTAATACATGAATAACTAGTGTCTTGTTACCTGTTCACCTAGAAAAGGTCAAGCCCTGAGTCACTCGAAGCCTGGACACAGAGTCCCTCAATTTTCTTTAAACGTGGCGCATCCCTTCCCTGAGTTCTGGGGCCGTGAGCTTTGCTCGCTTCAAAGGAAAGGCGAGCTTCCTGCTCTGTGGGCAGCCTTTCTCTGGAATCCCTACAAATCCTCCGTCCTGACCTGGTAACAGCGAAGGGAAATGAAGCAAGGATTAACTTCTTGCTCTTGAGCGTGTTCGGCTTTTATGTGCCTCTAGATACAGCCCACGACCAGCTGAACGACACTTGGTCAGAGCAGTATTACCAAGACAGCTTTTTCGAAAGCACCATCTCCTAAGATCAGCAGGAGTTGGATTCTCTGGGGTGCAAAAGCCAGTTCCTAACAGGTTCTAGGAAGGGAGTAGAAGACAGGATGCAAATCTGAAACAGACGTTGTCTCGAAGTCCAGTCCTCTGCTCTTGCAGCCGAGTACCCAGAATTCCTGTTTGTCCATCCACAGAACAGGGCTCATATTTAAATTACTACAGCTTTTTCCTAGAATAATACCAGCCTAGAACATCACTTCTTCAAGCCTTAAGCACACGCCTCCCTCAAAACCACGCCGCCTTGAAGCACTTTGCAGCATTTCCTTTGTGGGCTGTAGAAGCAGCTTCCAAGTATCTGGGGACCTGAAATCCTTCCCTCGCTCTCCGAGGCGCTACGAGATCAGCACAAGCTCCCAGAGTAGTGACTCCAACACCTCCTCAGCTACCTGGCGTTTGAGAGACACGGGTTTGCGCTGCAGGAATTACCGTGTCACCCTTTACAAAATCCAGGCAGAAGCTCATCTGCCTTTTCAACAGGCTGCAAGGATGCCTTGGAGTGACCCGCACCACCGCTGCCAACACCTTACACCTTCTGACTTCATAGCAGCAACGTGCTACTCGGTCCCTCCTCCTGCACAAAAGACTTATCACCGATCCCCTCGGCTCCCCGTGGCACCCCAGTTACACACACCTACACCTCTCTGGCTCTTTACTCTGCGTAGTAAATCCTAACCCGTACATGAGGGCCTCCCATTTTCACATCATCGTCTACCGGCGGTTTATCCTGGGAGCGCAGAGTGGATTTTACAGCAAGTTCCCATCTGCCAAAGGACAGAGGCGCCTCACTCGGATCCCTGAAATGGCAGCGAGCTATCACGTGGTGCGTGAGATTAATCACCGAGTCATGTGCCGTAAGGTGGAGCTGTTCCTACATGTTTCCGCGGATCTTCCTCTCGAAAAGCCTCTTGATTCCATCGAGGCTGCCACCATAAGCACAGCGCCGCGCAACCCCGACCTCGTCTCTGGAAAGGAGCAGTCAGGCAGTCCATCCTCCTTAACGGCCACGCATCAGGACGTAGCAGTGAGAAGAAAGCATTTAAGAGGTGACAGTGAACAAACCGACTGAAATTCTTTACTACGAGGAAGTCCTTCCAGATCTGTGATGTTAACTCCCTCAGCTGCTTGTAACAGGAGGAAGCCGGAGCAGTAACGTCGTGCGGCCGTAGCGTTGCGGCAGAGCTAAATCACGACACCCACCCAGAGCACCGAGCCGTCCCCAGCGAAACGAGCTTCCCACACGGGCTGTGGGGGAGGCTGCGGCTCCTGTCCTCTAGAAAGGGCTTTCCCCTTTGGTCATTCCAGGAGCACGGGGCAAGGAGATTCTCCGTTTTCTGAGAAACACTTGCACTGAAGATGTAGAATTCCAGCGTCCCGGACGTGCAGAACACGCTAAGCTTTGGTCTCGTAACAAATGTCTCCTTTACGCCAAGGATCCAGGCTGGCTCGCACATCTTCTCTCTCCCTCCGGCCAGCGGAGAGGAACGCAGGAGCGATCGCACACGCCGGCTGCCTCTTTCCTCCCAGAGCGAGAGTTTATGTGCCCGGCTTGTAGCAGGCACTAAGTTTTAAGGTGAGGAATGCAAGAAGGGTCTCCGTTTTTACATCTGTGAACTGTCATTCCAGTTCTCAGGACAGCTGAAACATTGGGAGCAGCATCTTACCTTTAGAGGACGGTGGACGAGTCGTGTCAGGCTTCTCAGCATTTTTCCTGCAGAGACAGAAGCAGATTTTGGGGTTTTGTTTGTTATGCTTAATGTATCTTATGCTGGGAAAGAACAGTTTTTGCCCAAAGAGCTTAAAGTCTAGGCACACAAATAATTCAGACACAGTGTCAGCAATACAGCTGAACATGGGCAATCAGCATCATTTGCCCAATAAAATCAAATATTCTATTAATTATGTTGCCTTTTTTTCAGAGAGACGCAAAAAACCCCCACCAAAACACCTTACTTTATAAATAAAGCTATTTCATTCATCTAGGGCAGATTCTTTAACTGGGGAGGGGCATCAGTTTTGACTGCAGCTCTAAAGAGACTCTCAGGAACAGCGATTATTTTGAAGAAGCCCGAGTAACGCTGACACTTGAAGATGCTTCTGTGTTTCCAGCTTCATGCTAATCATATAACACCATATCCACTGCTCAGCCACCTTTGATTACAGCACGAGGAAAAACCCAAAATAAAACCCTCGAGCACTTACGATGCAAAAATAAAGGCGGAAAGGCAAGTAAATTAGTGAAATAAGTTCCTCCCTTAGGAGAAAATAATGGCAGGATCTAACAACGACGGTTTAAGGATTCTTGGTTGCCGTAAGTTACCCAGCGCATTCGAAGCGAGATAATTACCGGGTAATTCCTCCGCAGGAAGAGCTGTCTTAGTGGAGTCAGTCGTTATCGGCAGCGTTAATGCCAAGCAAGCCAAAGACGATTTACCTACGTCGAATGAGAAATAACTCCACGCTGAACAGCAAAGAGGCTTTACATTCTCTCCCCAAACAATCAACACACAAAATATATACACTTAAAAAAACAAGTCCTGGTTATATTCTTTCAAGAATAAGTGAAAATCTCAGCCTGTGGAGGCTTTTTCAGTCATTTTAATTCACCATGCCGGCACGGACAGCGGAAGAGGAAGGAGAAATTCCATTCCGCGTGGGAACATATCCCATTTGTTTCAAAAAATCTACTAGCAAAGAAAGTAGGGATGGGAAAGCTGTTTTCTCAAACACAACTAGAAAAAGTAAACCATCACAAACCCCTGAAAATTTCTGTTTATTCTGGGCGCTCCTAATATTCTGAAAGAATTCTCGAATGGCTACTTCAACACATGTTGTGAGGGCTCTTCTCTACGGTTTGTGGTGGGAGAGGAGCTTTAGCAGAAGCGGGGATTGAAACTGCGGCCGCTTTGCTGAGTTGTGGCTCAAGTTAAAGAGCTGC
>NW_009694040.1:0-217 GCF_000703405.1 Apaloderma vittatum | reverse complement strand
GACTCGGCGTACTGTGCCGCTGTCGAACAAAATCCTGCCTGCCCATGCTCTTCAGGAAAGGATTTATAGACCAGATGGATTTGCTAGTGAAAAAATATACAAACAGCCCTGATATCATTAAGTCACCTTAACCGGTCACCTCTCCAGGCTCAATTCTACCCAAATTTCCTGGCAGGCACTTGCCAGAGTCTTGGCAGTCGAAGACGGGAGCAGCTCT
>NW_009694039.1:0-20400 GCF_000703405.1 Apaloderma vittatum | reverse complement strand
CGTGGTGGGGCTGCCGTGTCCTCCTCTGCCTTCCCTGAGCGAGGCCCTGTTTGCCTGGAGTTCCTCCTCCAGCCCTGACCCTGGCGAGGGCTCAGCCCTTGCTCTGGAGGCGCTGATCTCGCAGATCGGGTTGTCGCGTTGCTCGTGAAAACAAAATAATAACGGTCGTAGGTAGGACCTGGAATGCCCAGTGCCGTTAGAGTCCTGAAACCACCATGTTATTAATATCGTTTGCAGTTATCTGTAGCACGATCTGGATAGTAATTTAGTGCTTCTTCATAGCTATTTTTTATTGTTTTTCAAGCATAAATTGAAACTCTCTTTGACAGGTACGTTCAGATGGTGTTAGAACTATGCTTGTTTGCTTTATAGGTGAAAAATCCCAAACATGAAGAGCAATGCATCACTCCTGTCCTCAGAGCTGACTTGGCTAGAAGTGGAATGTAGTTTCCTGACAAATCTTCTGACAAGGAAGTTGTAAATCCTTTGTAATGGCCAGCAAGAAAGAGCCACCTTTTTTCAATGAAGATAATATGGGACCATTTCACTACAAGCTTCCTTTTTATGAAACTATGGAGCTCTTCATTGAAACGCTGACAGGAACATGCTTTGAACTGCGAGTTTCCCCCTTTGAAACAGTTATTTCTGTGAAAGCTAAAATTCAAAGACTGGAAGGTACCATTCTCTCTTATTTCAGCATAAGCTTTATCATTTTAGAGGAAGTTTTGTTTTACAAATTATAATTGCTAAAATCAAACTAGATAATTTAAATGTCTTGTTCAGTCATATAAACTAGGCACTCAGTTTATGGCTTAGGTTTCATTGGAATTGAGTTTTTCTCTTTCCTTTTCATATGAGTTCATGGCATAGTCTTCATTGGAATCAGTATTTTTGCTCTTTTCTTGATATTTTTCTTTGTATATCATGACTAAGATAAGTCTTTAAGACTGTGATAAATCATTAATTGTTTTGATATTATTTGGGTTGTATTTTTGGTGTGGAAGAGATTCTCTGACGTAAGTTAACTACGAAGGTTAAAAATTTGAGTCTTGCAGTATGTCTATATTGCAACTGTCTGAGCATGCTTTGAACTAGGCTCTGTGGTTGTTTCTTCTTAGCTTAGTCAGTTTACAGTTTGTTTATGATACTGCAGTCATAAGAGAAACTGCAGTGCAGGCAAATCCCAAAGGCAACTGATTTGGATTTTGTTTAGGTGAGTGAACTTTTGCTGGTAGAAGTCTGGCTGAGCACTTCTTTGTCTTGTAGTGATGAATATGGCACGTCTTGCAAAGTGAAAACTTCCTTTAGTTTATGAGGCCTGGATTGATGCTTATGCAGGGAGAAATGATGTAGATTAGTTCTCTCTCGCCCCGTTCTCTCTACAGCGAGAATGATTCTGTGTGAAAGAACATGATTTGAAATAGGTATCTGTACATATGTTAGCTACTTCAAAGTGTCACATCCTCATTCATGCTTTAGAGGACTTAAGTAATTGTGTAATTGTATGAGCTGAGAGCTGGAGCTGCTAATTTAAAAAAAAAGGCATCATGTATTTCCCCACTGTACCTGTGGGCGTGTTTCTTGCAACGGTCTGTGTCGAACTGTGTGGAAAAAAAATAAAGAGGTGGCTGTCTTAAAACACAGAAGCATTGCAACAATAGGAGTGACATTTTGCTGGTAAGGTCAAGTAGTAGAAGTTCCATCATGCAGCTAACTAGAGTTTACATTGGTGTAGCTACATTATTGCAGCTATGTGGATATGCTTTTGTTTCCTGTGGGCAGAGGCATAATTAGTCACACGTGTGTTGAGATGCTCCTGGTGGCGAGAGGTGAAACAAGAAAAGGAAAGGGTTTTTCTTCTCCATGACTGCGTATAAGCGGAGGAGAGATGCAAGCAGATCTGTGATAGAATGCTAAGAGTGATTTAAAAGGGAGCACAGGAAGAGGCACGCTAACTGTACAACATAGATAGTGAGCTCTAAAGCATTCATGAAGAAATCAGTGGGAGATGTGAGGAAAGATGAATTTGAATTTCTTGTAGTCAAAAATGGAAGATTGTAGATAGATACACTGAATTATACCTACAACTTATTGTTGCAGTCTGGGTGTACCTGGCTCACAAAAGTATCCTAATTTCTTAGAATAAAATTATAATACTGCTTATTCAAAATTTTGTTCATGTGTTGTAGTTTATAGGATAAGGTAATTAATGGCTTAGATATCTGTTGTATAGGCTTAATTATTAAAAAATCATTTTCATTGAGGTAGGAGTTCACTGGGTGCTTATCGTTGACTTGTTACAAAATACCTTGGTACTGTTCTGATTAATATGATTTATTGCGAGGCAGAGTGAAAACAGATTGATTGGCTACATGTGAAGACAAATTAATTTTATGTTGCATTTGGGGTTGCTATTCCACGTAAAAATAATTAACAACTTTTCAGTGATAAAGTTCCTGTCATGCTGCACAAGTTCAAGCAATGAATTACCCAGGTGGAGCTAAAATCCTAAAGTTAATTTTGCTGTTGCGATTTAGCACGGGAAACAGAAAACTTGTATATGTTTCTGTTTCTGCTGCTATTTCTCCCTTTCTGTTACCATGTCACTTCAGCTTTCTTCGGGTAGGAATATCTTTTGTTTAAGCTCCACTTCTAGCTGGAGAACGTCCCCTGCACTGCTGGGAGACTATACAGAGTCCCTAGTGTGTGTATTGTCTCCATGGGCTCGTTTGGGTGGTGAGGATGATGGTATGTGAGCATACAAAGACACAAGTTCTGGGAAAATGACCTGAGACCTCCAAGAGCAAAATCTAAAAGCGTATCAGAAGGTAACAAATTTGTTTAAATGTCACTGATGCCTTGAATTGTTACAGGCTAATAATAAAACTAAATCAAGATGAACTGATCTTTGTCAACAAATGGAATATCAATAACTGTAGACTGCTTGTACTGTTACAAGAAAGGATAATATGGATGGCATGTTAGGAATTTTGTATACTTCTGGTACTGTTTCTCATTCTTGGTGCCTGTTTAGTGATCTGATATGGAAAGGGTTTGTTTAGACAGCTGTAGTAGATGTTGGTCCCTTACTAAGAGCTCCAGATCTCCAGCTTTCTGTTTCTAGTTGATTTCAGTCAGTGAAGAATATGGGTAAAAATTTGTTAATGGCTTCTAATGCATCTGAAATTTCAGTGCAAGTCTGCTCATTAAAGCAGATCTGATACGTGTTTGGATCAGATGCAGACATTTGTCCTCAAGTACGTTCCATGCAAAATAAGAACTCGGTATTGAGAAATTTAGATTTGTTATAGTGTTGATTTTGGAGCCACCTAGGGTAAATTGCCGCTGGTCTCAGATTCATTGAATGAACCTTTTCAAATGGTACACTCAAGCAGAAATAGCTCCCTTTGTCTCTGCTGGTGGCATACAGCCAGCAGCGTAGCATAGTGTTGCCAGCTTTGCCATCTACTCCGTTGCTTTTACTTGTTGTTGATTATTTGTAATTGAAAGCAGGATCATGTGTTGATGGACATGGATAGAATGGTACCCGAGTTTCAAGAAGACATGAATGATTGAGCCTTAATACATGAATGGTACTTAAACCCAGCAGGATTTCATTAAAAATGAAATAGCTTTTGGGTTTTTTTTTAAACTTAGGGGATCTCTTCTTGCTTCCATCGTTGCACAAGTCTTTGTAGCTGCTGAACTGGACAAAGTTTAGTATTCTTCATTTTAAAAAACAAATCATTAAATTGGATTTTATAGAAGGAACATTCAGATAACATACTCTTAGTAGCGATTAATTCTTTCATCTGTTAAAGAACCATAGATAATACCTGTAAATGTGTTTGTTCAGTAAGATAGAATTGAGTCTCAAGGGATGAGGTGGGCTTTGGGATTCGTTGTTGTTAATGGTATTTTTATTCCTTTTTTTTTTTTCTTTGCAGGAGTTAATTTGCATTCTACAGTATGTAGTGTTAAGGCCTTCATTTATGTAGCTAGCTTTAAAATAAAGAAAAAATGAGTCATGGTTTCTCCAGTGACTGCTTGCAAATGAATTTTATAATCTGTGTATGTGGAAACATCTACCTTTTTAGGTGAAAATTCAGGTATTCTCTTGTTCTTGTATTATTGTAAAGGGGAAAAAACAGATCCAGCTCTCAGAGTACATCTTAATTTGAAATGCTTGTTTTCAACAGGGAACAGCAGATGCAACAATAATTTTGTTGTACATGTGTGTACTGTTAATGATGGACGTTGTTATTTTTCTTTGGTCTTTTTGCTCTTGTTATTTTTCTGTCTATGTAGAGCAGTGTCACCTTAAGTGTAAGGAACTGGGTGAATATCAAACAGATTTGGTTTGGATGTTGTAATGTTTTTCAATATTCTGTGAATTCAGAGTATGTCGCAATGATATCTATTACTACTTGCGTTAGAGAAAATAGCTATGCTTCTCTCAGGACTGGAGTGAGGTGATTGTAGAAGTGTAGTGAGTTTTTAACTGAACAAATCTCGTTTTTCTTTCATCTACTACTTTTCCCCCCCATGTCTCCTGATTCCTTTGTCATTTGCCTGTTCACTGTGCTGGTAGAGACTAGGAGTTCATGCAGCTTTCTTCAGGCTTATGCCTTTTCTACACTGGGAAAACACCCGTGCCCAGATCGGATGGTTAGAGCAGCATCTGGAAGGTGTAAATTAGGTCACCTTTGTCAGGAAATTTCGTGAGCCTGTATCCAGTTACTGTTGACTTGGTATTTTTCCAGTCCCCTCTGTCAGTCCTGAAGATAAAGAGTAGGTCAGTACTTAAAAAAAACCATTTACACTAAGGTGGCTTACTATCATGCAAATGAAAGCTGGAGGGTCGGACAATTAAGAAAACGGTCCTGCTGCTATAAGTTGTGGTCTTGCTGCTGTAAGTTGTGACCATTTGTGCTTCTTTCCTAGTGTAGGTGCTCTGTGGTGGGGGAAAATAAGACTGTCAGCCCAGCCTTGCTGTAAGGAGCAACAAAAAGTAAATGTTTAAGAATCTCTCCAGCAATTTCAAGATTAGATGAAAGGGAAGTACAGTGTTTCAACTTTGAAATGTAGGGGTGTTTTTAAACATACTAATCTTCTACATGAAACATAAAATCAAGTTTGTTCTGAAACCTCTAGGTTTGTGGATTTTGTCTGGGTCACACTTGACCAGCTCACTTTGTCTGGTGAACCTACGTAGCGTTCTGGAAAGAAGAGTAAAGCAGCGAAGCTTCAGGGTGTATGGGATGTGCTGATTCAGAGACAGGACAGAGTACCTGCTTCTCTCCTCGGCCTGTTTCAGTAGGCCAGGTTGTCAGCACATCTGCAGCCGTTTCAACAGGCAATGTGCAGACTGCTGTCCTCCTGTAGCATCACCTGGCTGGCTCGCTTCCATCTGAGCATCGAGATGTGGCTTATGGTCTAACCTCCTCTTTTGGTACCAGTTTATAACAGGCCAGTGATACAGTCACGTGCTTGCTTTGGAAGAGGGGATAGTGGGTCAGTATCTCGCAGTACTCGTTATTGTTGCCAATTTTATGTGCTGATCCCACGTGTGAATGTCTCCCAAGAAAGCCTTGCTATAATCCAGAAAAGGGACAGCTGATGCGTATTTTACTGCACCTGAACCTATGAAGCACATACCGTTCTTCCTCCTGTGTATGAATGCAAAGTTCTTAGAAAGCAACATAAAAAGGAATTAGTGATGAAGACTTGTCTGTTTCCCATTACAGCAGAATATAATCTTTTCATCTGTTCATTTCATCATTGAAATATGTTGTCATTGTTAAATGAGCAAAAACATGCTTCACTGCAGTACCACCAGTTGCAAGGCAGGCTTTTTAACAAATACTCTCAGTTTATCAAAGTAATTGGAAATTGCTCCTTGGAGGCCGCTGAAACTATTACAAATGCAGACAGTAATGACTGTAATCAGAAGACCGCAAAACAATACAGAAAAGAAGTTTGCTATAGGCTTGTCTGTTGCCGGCTTGTGCTTGTTTTGCTTATGCTGCAGACTTGAAACATAACCCATAACCAGTTATTCAGTAGCTGGCAGTGTAGTAGCAATTATGTGTTATGGATTTCAGAGGTTACAAGTTTCATGGTAAACACCATCCAAGTGAAGTTGCGTTGGTTGTTTGTGGAAGGGAAGATCTGGATGTAAGCTCTGTGAGAAGAGGAAATTGTCATCTTCTCTAAAACTTAAATAACAACAATGACTGTTCCTGCAAAGAGCAATCCCCTTTCTGCATGGGGACGTCTCCTATTTGCCTGCTGAATCTGCTTGGACTTTCACCAGAATCTGGTCCCTTTTTCTTCCTTGCTGGTGATGGGTGCTGGTAGCTTGGTGCCCTTTCTCCAGCTAGGAAGGGGCTACCTGACCGACCTTTTGCCACAGCTTGCTAAGCACTCTTGCAAGCCTTGGGAAGCTGAGATGGTTTTGGAAGCTCTGTCCTGTCTGATTCAGATCTTTGCGTTCCACTCTCGCCGTATGTATTTTGGGAGGCCTTGCTGTGTAGCATTGCTACTTGCATCTCCTTTTAAATATCTGAACATGCAATAAATCCAAGTATAATATAAGATTATTTTAGGGTAACCTTTTGGAATATAAATTTATAGGTTTTACTGCCTAGACTGAGTAGTGTTTAGATGCTTTTTAAAAAGTTAAGTTTTTTGTCTCTCTAGATTTTCATTTAAATTATAGTTTATTAGGAATGCTCAGTGAGATCTTAACTACCTGGGTTTCACTAGACAAATTGAACAATGGTACTTCTTTTTTTATGCTGGAGAGCAAGTGATGGGGTGTTGGGTTTTTTTAGCTTTTGTTTTTCCAAAGGAAAAAAGACAGCTATTCATCTTCCTACTAGCCTTTTTTTTTTTTTTTTTCCTGCCTGACATGTTTCATCCTTTCATGACTGTCCTGGTTTGTATTTCATCCAGAATGGCAATATTTTGGTAAAAGTCTGTGAAGACCTCAGGCTGTACTAGCTTATGGTTATTATCTTTAATGCGTGTTATAAAATCATAGAATGGTTTGAGTTGGAAGGGATCTTAAAGATCGTCTAATTCCATTCTCCCCTGTGGGGACACCTTCCATTAGACCAGGTTACTCAAAGCCCCATCCAGCCTAGTGCTGAACACTTCCAGGGAGGGAGTGTCCACAGCTTCTCTCCACAACCAGTTCCAGTGTCTCACCACCTTCACAGAAAAAAAATTCTTCCTAATATCTAATCTAAATCTACTCTCAGTTTGAAACTGTTACCTCTTTTCTTCTCGCTGCGCTTCCTGATAAAGAGTCCCTCCCCTTTTCCTGAAGCCCCCTTTAAGTACTGGCAGGCTGCTATAAGGTCTCCCCAGAGCCTTCTCTTCTCCAGGCTGAACAGCCCCAACTCTCTCAGCCTGTCCTCATAAGGGAGGTGCTCCAGCCCCTGATCATCTTTGTGATTCTCCTTTAGACATTCTCCAACAGATCTGTGTCCTTTTTTATGTTGGGGGAGCCAAAGCTGAACGCAGTACTGCAGGGGGGATCTCACAAAAGCAGAGAAGAAGGGCAGAATCGCCTCCCTTGACCTGCTGGCCACACTTCTCTTGATGCATCCCAGGATATAGCTGGCTTTCTGGGCTGCAGGCACACATTGCTGGCTCACACTTGGGTTTTTTATCCACCATATTACATCTGTATCTAAATGAGTTGGCTATCTAAGCAGAAAGAAACAAAGTTATTCAGTGTGTAGAATATGGATTTTTAATACGCAAACCCGTTGCTGATTCAGAAAATTGAGCCCTGCGTGTCAGCACAAGCCTGCTGAAAATTCTTTGTTCTTAATAACTATTTGGGAGGTTGGATGTCCTCACTGAAGGCTGCTCAAGTGCCTGTCCTTGTCCTGCTTCCCCTCTTCTTTCCCCTGTGATCCTCTTTCTTGCCATTACCCTCACGTTCTTCAAAAAGCAAAATTCTCCCAAAGCCCTCCCACCAAGCTTCAATTTTAATAGTTTTTTTGTTTGTTTTAGGTATTCCTGTCTCACAGCAGCACTTAATTTGGAATAATACGGAATTGAAGGATGACTATTGTTTGAATGATTATAAGTAAGTATAGAATAACATTTCAGCTAATGTTTCTAAATTATTGTTAGCATAAGCAATAGGAAATACTAAAATATTTTATTTATTGATTTTTTTACAGCATTTCAGAAGGCTGCACTCTGAAGTTAGTTCTGGCGATGCGAGGTGGCCCTATTAACACTAGAAGAGGTAGGTGTTAACTCACTTAAAAACAGTGTATTTCATGCAACATCTTATAACTGTGAACAGGTTCTCTTAGCTAAGCATTTTAGATAAGCGAACTTCAGTGCCAGTTTAGCTGGAACAGCGCTCAACAAAAATGTAGGTATTTTTTTCCGTATTTCTTCCTTAGCATACCAAGTGCACCATCTTTTTCATTTTGTTTACCCTTAGTTTAACAAGTATCTTTTTATATGTAGAATCATCAGGTCTTAAAATCAGCAGTTCTTCACCTGCAGAAAAAAATGATCCCGTAATGCCATTATACAAAGAGATTTTAAAATCTGGTTTGTAAAAAACAGGTGTAAGTTCAGTCTGATATGAATGAATGGAGAAATCTCCTCGATAATTTTCACTTGGAAAAAATTCCACGTTTTCTACGTTGGGAATTTCTGTTGCAAACTGAGCTGAGCTCTCAAACATGATCAATAATAATACAATATAAGAATTTAGATTTATTCTGATTTCTTCTCTTTGCAGTTCCCGTGGAAGACCCTGTAAGGGAAATGGCTGAGTACATGGATCCCACAAGAGATGAGATCTGGGAGAAAGGGCCATCCAACAAACAAGTTACCTTCTTAGTATATCGAGAAGGAGATCAGTTGAATTTCTTTCGTGTGGTAGACAGGGGAGATGGCACTTTAACACCATTATCAGAATCTTTGAGGTAAAGTTGGCTTTAATCTTTATATTATTCTTCAAAAGGGGGATGCTATGTAATGTGTCGGGTTTATTTGCTGACTTTATCAAAAAAGGCATCTGGACTATCTCTGCAATATTGCAAGAATTGTGCCCTGAGGGCTACTAAAATGTCGTAGCTGGTGGCCTAACACCACAGTAGTATGTGTCCTATCACACTGGTGGTTGTTTTTCAACAGAGGGGAAAAAAAGCTGACCTCATGCTTAAGGCAGTTCTCAACGTTCCAACTCTTTCTAAAAGGGAGCATTTCACAGGAGGGTCGATATGGCAATGAAGATATTAAAAACTTTTGCGAAGTACTTTCTTTTCCATCTTAAGACACTTATTTAGTTCTATAAACGTTTCTCTGTTCACAGCATAAACTTTTTTTAGTATAGAGGTGACTTGACCAAATGATGAGTCAGGAAGATAATAGTGCAGAAGCCTGAGGGCGTTTGAGGTTTTAGAGAAACTGGGGGGGGTGAGAATTTTTTGTTTTGTTTTGTTTTTTTTTTGCTTTGTTTTGTGGTGTGATGAGGGTTTTCTTTGTTTGTTTTGGGGGGTTTGGTGGGGTTGTTTTGATTACTTTTTGATGTCTTGTGTGTGTGTGTTTGGGGTTTTTTTGTTTTTAGTATACTGAAATAATTATCAGTGCAGCTAGCCTTTGGACATAATTAGGCTTCAGATTAGCTACTGTTGAGGTGCCCAAAACTGTCCCAATCACTATCACAGAATCAAAGTATAATTATCAAGCAAAAGAGCACGTATGTCACTTAAGCTACTACAGAGTAGGAAACAAATTAGTAGTCTTTTTCCTAAAGCTATCAAAAATTCCAGTATCTATTAAAATTACTAGATTCTGTCATTAAACTGCAGCTTTTTGAGTGGATTTGTGGGGTTTTTTTATTCCCTGAAGGGCTTAATATTTGTACTGCAAGGAAAAGAGTCCCTATTCTGGGAGCTGCATTTTCTCCAGGGCTTGCACTGTTTTTAAGTATTCCTGTTCCTGTTTGCAAAGTGAAAGCAAGAATTTTGTATGAGTTTATTTTGTGTGGATCAGTGTGTTTCATATTCATTGATACTACTCTTATAAACCTGCAACATATAAGAGATGTATGCTTAAAAACTACAGGCTGAATTGAAATATCAGGGTTGAGTTTCCACATCATTACACAGAGTAGAAAGAGCATTTGATATACAATTACTGGAGGGAAAGAAGAGGACATACTCAAATGTTTTAGATCTGTGGTCTTATCTTTCAGCCCCTGCACTCGTTTTCAGCAAACAGCCACATACTCTATTGTGTGTGCATTTGAAACAGGTAAAACCCACCATCATCGGTAAGAACTGAGAACCTTGATGCTGCACTGGGTTAAATACACTTCTGGAAAGAGGAGCAGGCAGGTGTAACCCCTGTTCTCACCGATACCCTGCCTCTTACCAAACTGTCCCTGTGAACCTTTTATCTCTAAAGGCCATCCTATGCTATACTGTGAGTCGATGCAAGGAATTGTCAGAAGGAGCTTGAAATTTTCATTTTTCATTATAATGAGCTCCCTGGTATCTGCCTACGTGTCCAAATTCTTGTGGATGTGACAACTTTTTTTGTTTTCCATTTATACCTAGCACTAGATAGTTCAATTAGGTGATCCTAGTGTATAGATTAAATAGTAATTCACTTGAGATTGGCTAAATGTAGCAAACTGTAGACCACACTCTTTTGGCTCTGGCAGGGCACCTTGGTGAGCCTTTCAAAGCACAACAGCATCTATAAAAGTCAAATGCATTATGCTTAAGAAATGTGCTGTCATGGGTCAAATGATCCGGTTAGGCTGGGAACCACCTGAGTTGAAAGCATTCAGCTCGCGTTGTTTCTCTTCCTCTGTGCTTTCTATGGGAATCCATCTATTAATTTTTCTACTGAGGCAGACAATAATTTGTGGAGGGAGAGAAAAATTCAAATTTTTGAATTTGTTACTGTGGCTGGGTCAGACTTTGTGGGAAATGAAAAAAGTAGGAAAGGAAGAGAGAATGGAAACAAACCAGAGGTTTTCATTTATCTTTATAGAGGAAGACTCCGAATTCCAGTCTTTTCCATGCTGATAGTTAAATGTTGTTTGTGTGAGTATACTCGTGACAGCATCCTGAGGCCCTTGTTTATCAGCTTTTCTCAACATTGCTTGTGTGTGGAGCAGAAGTCAGTGACTGCAATTTCAAAGTGTAACATTGGTTTGTATTTTGGTTTATAGTTCTGATAATTTTATCTGTGGTTAAGTTAATGGCTAAAACTTCACAAGGTCTAAATGCATACAGTGATTATTGTCTCTTGATTAAAAGGAAATGGTTGAAGTTGTGGTAGAGGACTGGCAGGCATTGGTGTTCAGCAAGCTATTGATCATTTTGGAGGCATGCATTTGACAAGCAGGAGCTCAGGAATGTTGACACTTATGGACAAAGTAAATCTGAAATTTACTCATTGGAAAATGGGCTAAAAGTATCATCCAGAACAAAGCTTCCTGTATAACTTCTATAATTTTACGGTCACATTAAAAGAAAAAAATCCGTTTGCTACTCCTCTCCTTTTTTTAGTGGTTTTGGCTCCTGTTTTGCCAGAAAATTCAATAAAAAGGACAATTTTTTTTTGTGTAAAATACCTAATCAAACTTCTGAGACATGTTACTTTTCTTTCTGTCCTTACCTTGAAGGAAGCAAGGTTCAAAGAATGGTTTTGAGTTGGTGACTTAAGTCTTTGCAGTTAAAATTTTGAAATAATTCTTTAATGTTGACTTTTCAGCAGGAGCGCTGTGTGGTATGCATGCTGGCTGCCCCATGTGGAGCTGTTCAGTTTTTGGTTAAGAAATGACTGGACTATTTTGCTGATTCTTGCTTTGAATTTGCTGCTAGCTTGCCCTCAAAGTTTTGTCTCCCACCTGTGCTGCCTTCAGAGTTTTGCTACATTTTAGGAAATGGATTTGGAGAGTCAGTGCAAAAATAGTGAGTCTTGACTAAGGGCAGCAGAATATTTCCAAAAATCAGGTAAGATGCCAGCTCTAATTAGCGGATATTTGTTTGGATTTGGTACTGACCTTTCTCACAGCCTTTAGTTCTTCCTTGGTCTCTTTTGAGGAGTAGGAACTTTAGTTAAATCTGCTAAGACATTTGTATGAGCACAGGGGATTGACCTGATTGCCACAATGTCTAGATGCTGACAGCACTATATACAGTGTTGAAAATACGTTCATTTGTAATGAATTAGACACTCCTAATGCTTCTTTCATTTTATTGTCAAATGTTGGATATGTGTTTGTGATTAGTGCTTCGTTGCTTCATAGGAAAAATGAATCAGGTACCGAGTTTAAAACGTTTAGTTTTTGCAGTCTGTTAGAACGCAGAATGGAAAAAGGCAATGTGATACTATAAATTTCCAATGGCTACTGAGTTGAAATATTTTGTCTTGAGACTAGCAATTCTAATCTGTTTGTTTTTTTCCAAATGTGAGACTCTGGGAACCTAAACTGATCCTTTTTTTTTATTTTTATTTTTTTATTTTGAAAAGGAGAAATAGAGTATCATATCCACATGGGTGACCCCTCCATTTCCATTTATGGTGAGAACACCCCTCAGGATGGATAGAAATTTGGACTTTCCTTCCATGCCAGTGTCTGGTTAATTGGAAAACTGATCAGCTTGTTGTCTGAGTCGCACAGTTAACAGCTTTGGCCTTACCTCAGGAGACATTTGTGGAACTGGATATCCCCTCTGTGGGGGAAATATATAGTGAGTGTGAACCAACTGTATATGGTATAACAACTTACCAGAAGCGTGGCTATGTTCGGATTTCAGCGTCATCACTTTGTGTGAGCACCTCATAAGGAATGCTTATATGCTAAAATAAAGGGGTTTGAAATGTCTTCGCATATGGTTTTACATAATGCTTTGTCAACAGATCAACTACGGATATGACTTTCTAGTTGTGAGAATACTCTACATTGAAAACATAATTAAATTACTGGATGAGAAGGTGAACACAACCTTTCTTTTATTTTCAGTGGTGGTTCAGTTTATAATTTATATGCTGATGATGAAGACGAGACAGAGGCATCACCTTCTGGTCAACAGATTATTGAGAACTCGATTACTATGAACAAAATGAAACTGCTCAAGGCAAAGATGGAGAACATGAATCTGAGTAAAAAGGTGAAGTTGATGTTTCTATCATAAAACGGCTTGCAATTCCTTCGTGCTGGCTTTTTAGAAAAGCAGGTCACGTCCTTTGCTGTCTTGAGAGTGATGAAAAGTAGACGTTTTCTCATCTGGTGCTTAAGTAAATGCTGTTGTATAAATGTTCTGCTGTGGGACATTGGCTTTGCTTGGATCTGCCCTGCCCACATTCAAAAAATTCTCTACTGGTCCTGGAATTATTTGCATGGTGGATGGGGTTTTGGGGTATGTGGATTTTTTGGGTTGGTGGGGGGTTTTTTTGTTTTGTTTTTCTTACGATACTTTAAGTAGTGTTATTTTGCAGTGCTGCTCTGGGAAAAATCAATGTTTGGCTTAAATGAAAATTCATTAGAAATGCTGTAACTGAAAAGCCTGTAAATTACCTAGGAAATAACATATTACATTGACATTCATATCTGTCTAGGTTACCTAGATGTAAAATTAAGATTTCATTATCTTGCTTGAGACCCTAAGCTCTTCTGGATAACTTTGATGGCATTCTGGCTTCCCCTTCTGTTCTCCCAATATGTGGCCTATTTACTAAAAAGTATTTTCTGTTTAAAATATTTTTTTATTCAGATGTTGGGGTGAAGTCTTGATGGCTAATAATAGATGAAGGAGTAGGAAGAAAGATTTGGTCCCTTCTGGCCTTATACTCTGTGACTTCCTGATGATATGATCTCAGTCAGGGCTTTGAATGCAACCATAATTTGAATACTAATGTTGTTGTATGTGGGTTTTTTAATAGCCTAAGAAAACCGTCAAGGTGAAACCTCGTCCTCCAATGGCTCCTCGACCATCTAGTGGCTCAGTGGCTGCTGCTCGTCACCGTTTTTTAAGAGTTCTCCCACATATCGGACAGTCCTGCCTACCTCCTCCTGGGAATTCATATCACTCGGAGTCTTCCCAAAACGCACTTTCAGCATTGACTACTTTGGCCACTGCTGGCAGAACAATGCCATCCACAACTAATGACTTTCTTAAGGAAGATGACACTTGGCAGAGCAACTCTTGGTCTCAGTCAGTTAGTAGCATCAGGTTACCACCGAAAATATCTCGTGTTGAACTAGAAAACACAAAACTACCTACAAATAATATTCTGACTCCTGTTTCATCTCTGCCTTCAAATTCTGAAAAAGTACCTGAAAACGTGACATCACCAAGTGAGGAGGATGCTGTTTTGTTTCCAAGTCTAACAAATGTAGAACTGTTTGGAGCAGAAGAAAAACTTCTACCTGATGCAGATGCTTTTGCTTTGTTAACAGAAACAAGCACCGCTGAGCAGAGCAATGAGATATATGACATAGGAAAGGTGAACCCAGAACCTGAACTGTCTGATGGAGATGAGGAATCTAAGGTTTTAGAGCAGCATAGAAAACCCCTTAGCAAAGTGCTGAGCACTGCAGGAATGGGGGCTGGTCTTCTCAGTACTCGTGAATTAAGTCCTCAGAAAAATCTGCTCTTGTCACCTCTTCGGTATTCAGCGCAAGTGGCACGTCACAGCTCTCTCAAACCACAAGCACAACCCAAATGCTTTGAGGCTGGTAACTTGAGATCTACAGCCTCCCCAAGCATACTTCGCTCGTTAGAGGTCCGTAGTATAGCAGACTCCTCTTTTTCTAGGACTACTAGGCTTCGTAGTGTGAAAGTAGAGTCGCTTGGCAAAAGACCTGATGTAATTTCTAAAGCAGAAGCTGGAGACATCACAGATGTGGCTAGCAAGGCATCCAAAGAACCTGTGAGTTCTGTAAGTAACCTAGGATTTCTGGCTTCGCTGGCCCGAAGCACAGACAGGGAAGGTTTACAGAGTTCCTGTGCGACAGGCAGGTTTCGGACTTCTGGTATTGTACTACCTACAAACCTGCAGTATTTCCAGGAAGAAAGCTTTAGGAAAACTGCTCCTCCAAATGAAGCTGCTGAATATATTCTAGTGAGTACTAACGTTTCCAAAGACTGTGAAGTTTTCCTGTCTTTTCTGTTACTGGCTTTATGAAAACTGTACTTTCATGTGCATGTCTCTGTCCTTTTCAGGGAAGGCACATGGGGAGGGGGAGTTGTATTTAAATCCCTAATAGTCTTAAACTATTTTCTGAATTCCTGTTGGTATCTTAAATAAACAGATCCTAGAAGTAATTTTTCACAAAAATTGAAATGCTTATTCAGTTCACGACTAAAATGACTGGTTGTTGTTATGATACTGTTATGAGTGTCTGTGTTTAAAGTGTCACATAATTTCTCCTGCTGCTTGCTAATTGTCATTTATTCCAAAGTTTGCCCTATGACTGGCACCATATGTGCCTAGATTCAGATCTGTTTTGGTGTGTTGGGAAGTGTAGGGACACTGTTAACTAGTCACTTTGAGTAGGGCTTTATATTGCAGAATTTTAATTTTGTGTGCAGAAGTCATCTTGGACTCTTTGTAGGTACATTGATTGATAACACATTGATGACATATAAACTGATACCGCACTGCCTAACTTTTCATTTAATTTTCATCTGCTAGTAATTTCCTTGTGGAAATTTTTTTTTTTTAGTCTGCACATGTGCTTGGAATGAATGTAAGTATTGCAGCCGTAGGGAAAAGAGTAGGTAAGTAATGTGGCTTCAATAATAATTGAAGATGACTCCTTAATCTTTCCTGTTATAACACATATATAAAGGACAAGAATTTTTTATAAGGCCTGTGGCTTTCAAAGTCCTTGCTGTATTACACTTCTACATCATGGTATAATTTTTAATATTTTAGGCAATTCTTTAACATCCAGATATCATCCAGATCTTAGGCAGATATAACTGTGAGTCTTTCCTGTTTTTTTTTTTAATACTAAACTAATCCTGTTTATCATCTGTAGACATAAACATGACTTTTTGGTCTGCAGTTTCCAAAAGGTCGGTTCTTTGAATATTTCTGAGTATACTAAAATCAGAGGCAAATTTATCGGTAGCACTGTCTTTAGGACTACAGCCTGAGGCAGAAGAATTTGGCAAAAGAAAAGTGGGGAGGGAGTAATAAGGGCATGGATGTTGAAGATTATTGATAAAGTGCAGAATTTTCTCTGTATTTTGTGGTGGACACCATCCTTTCCACCATAGTCTTGGTAACTGCGGAGTGCTCAATGCTTGGCATCTACTGAAGATGGATGCATTGTGCCTAAATATTAATTTCTTATGTGTTTAAGTATCTTGGGACAATTGTCTAGATTAATACTTTTAAAACTCTCTAAGACAGTGAGTTAAAGATTCTTAGCGCAATTAACTTTTCCTCTTCACATCTTTGACTTGCAGTTTGCAGGTTTTCTTTCTGTATGCCTATGGGAAAAGAGAGGTGGGCACGTATTCCAGGATTTTAGGATCTAGATACAAAGAATGAGATAGCAGATAGATTTTTCAAATAGCAGCTGCAATAGAAAAAAACGATGTAATTGTAACTATGTGGGAGCAAAAGCTGCTAAAATAGTAGGTTTTGCATTTGTTTCGCAACTGAGGGTGCAGCTTTGACTTGGCAGTCGATTAATAAATAGGTGTGTCCTTACCTACTCTGTGGCAAAAAGGTGATCCCTCATAGCCACGGCTGCATGGCGAGGAAGCATTCTGTCATCTGTGGTGTTTTAGATAGAACGGTGGAGACAACGTTCCTCTGGTGTATTCCTTTGTCGGACAAAACTGTATTTTCCAGAAGGTTCCAGACATGAGAAAGACAGAGTTGGTGTGGGCATATTGTGCAGGCTCTTGAGAGAGAGGTGGCTGGTGATGATCTGCTGTGTAGCTGCCCAAAGGACAGGTTCAGTTTGCGTGTAATGGCTGTAGGGACCATAACTGTGAGGATGGGTGTATTGTTTTCTCTGTCCAAGTGGGGTGGTTCAGAGAGAGGGCTGGTTTTGAGCTCTTTTTCACAAACTGGACTTTTTTAGATGATGAAATTGAAAGCATGGACAAACATGGCCTGGAAGTTTCGATGCTAGATAGCAGTGGAATAGTGCTGGTTAGTAGTGGTGACTGCGAAGTGTAGTGACCATCTGGTATTACTATTGAGTGTAGCCCGTTGTATCTCAGCTGGGAAGTGACTGTTGGGATTAAAGGTGCACTGGATAAAAAGTACTTTTGAACTCGGGGAGGTCGCTTTTTGGCAGAACCCTGACAGTATAGCAGCTGAAGCACTGAAAGAGCGAGAGGATGCATTGCTCGCTTTCACGGTCCTGTCGTATGGTAAATTCGCATAAGCAGGTTGTGGGCTAGGAGCTTGCTTCTACAGAGGGAAGGAAGATGCCTTTTCTTTGCATGCTCTCCACTTCATAAAGCAACAGCCAATAGTTACAGGGCAAAAACTCAAAGTAAATTTTTAAGTACAAAAGTTTTACAAATGTCTCTGAAGTGCCTTATGAAACCGTATATAACGTCTAATAATGTACTTTTCTTGCAATTATGGAGTACCAGCAAGATTTTACAATGTGGCAGTGTTTATTTGGCAAGCGAGTTACCAGCTACTAGGTGGTCGTATGCAAGGTGCCAAGTACTCGAATGCCCGGTTGATTCTCTGGAAAGCCAATGTGTGCCGTGCTCTCCCAACCACGTGATGTGTTCTCGTTTTCATTTTGCATTTGGGAAGACCATTAGGAATTGTGTTTCTTGATTTCTTCTGTAACTTCTTGCCTGTGTGAATTTTTAAGAGGTGTTAAAAATATTGGGGCTAAGTCTCACATTGTGCTCCTTCTTCCAAAGGTGTTCATAGACTTGAGGTGTGTTTTCTGTTTTGGCTTTTGGGTTTTTTTCCTCTGTGTTTAGGCTTTGAGGTTCCTGCCTGAAGTATCCTAAGAAATGCAAAATTAATCTGAGTTTCAAAAGATAATATTTATCTAGTTTGTGATCAGGAATAAATAAAAATAAAATGTCTTTTCTGTCTTTCTATCTCTGAAAGCAGGTGAAGCAACCCATCTTCCACCTCTGAATGGCTCAATTCAAGCAAAAAAGAAAATTACAAAGCATTGCTTTCTTTGTGGCAAGAAAACTGGATTGGCAACTAGCTATGAGTGCAGGTAGGCTGAACATATAACCAGCTCTTTTTAAAACTGATACCTGGGTAAATCAAAAGGTTTTCTGTGCTGTGTGGTATTCCTTAAATTCACCAAATTAAAGGACAACCTTCAAAGAAGTTGCAGTTTTCAGTTCACCAAAACTATAGGAATTAAAGTTTGGGAATGTTGTACATTTGAGGTGTATGTTCTTCCAGGAAGATCAAAAAATACAAGGTATCAGGAAATAATTACTATGAGTAGAAAAACAGAACAGTGATATTTTATGCTGATGTGGGGAGAATTTGCGAAAGATTTATGTTCTGCGAAGTTTCTTGACAATTACATCGTTAACAACTTGAGGAAAAATTGGTTTTGTTACGTTTTTTCAGAAAATCTCCCTCAAATTTGGCCTTATTTCAATGCATCTGCACATTTTGTGAATTTATATAAAGTTGTGTTTGACAACTTTCTGATTATACATGTGTTTTGCTTCTTGTAAGACTTCACTTACCTTTGAGCATCTCAAAAGCAGAATGCCAGAGTGCCGGTCCTCCAAATCATAACTTGCAGAAAACACAATCAGACCTTAAAAAATCCAAGAAAACCACCATAAAAACCCAACCACATGACAAAAAACACCCCACTTTCTCTATTCATCTTGGTTCTCAAAGTATTGTTTCCCATAAGATATTCTTTTCTCAGTATCATTTCCCTTGAGCTAGTCGACGTTGAGAACTGCTGCACGATAAGGGCTACATTAGAAGCTGATCTTGGTTCATGCCATTCAACAGCAAAATGAACAAGACTTCTGCCATTGGGGAAATATGCTGGAGAATTTCAGGGTGAGGAACTACCTTCTTACTGACTCTTCAGTCTTCAGTTTTTGAAACAGTTTCAG
This sequence comes from Apaloderma vittatum, assembly GCF_000703405.1. Lineage (NCBI taxonomy): Eukaryota > Metazoa > Chordata > Aves > Trogoniformes > Trogonidae > Apaloderma > Apaloderma vittatum. The sequence goes on along the minus strand of NW_009694039.1, from coordinate 1,291 downwards.
ACACTGCACTTTCCTAATGACCAAATAGCTGCAAGCTCCTCTAGAAGTAACTAAGCAGCTTGCTTCAGGTTAAAAATGAAACACAGAATAAGAGGGAGAAGTGCACATCTCCAAGAATAATGTTTGTTCTGGTTTCAAAAGGAGCAATTTTATGACCTTTTACTAGAATGGAACATGAACCAAATAGAGAACACAGTTATATAAGAGAAGTAGTGATTACAGGACCAAGAACTGAAGAAAAGCAAATATACTACCAGGCACATAATGCCTCAGGAACAGCTACAGTTTCTTACAAGCCCAGATAGAGAGATAGGTAGAGGATTATAGTCTAGTTATGAGACAGTAAGTTGGACAAGTAATGTTTAATTCACTTCAAGAGAATTCTGATTTTGAATGATGTCATTGTTTTGCTGCCGAGAAGCCACTTTGTCAAATAATCAGGCAACAGGCCACTAATATCAGTCTCCACTTAAAGACCTTGTCCAGATCAGACAGAACATCCAGACTATGCTTTTCTCTTGTTAGGGGTCTTAGCTGCTGAGCTGTCAAGTTTGAATGCAAAAATCATTATCTTAACTCATTGAAAATTACAAATTATATTGGAAATCTACACCGTTATAAAGTCTTATAGGAAGTTATGTTCCCTATGGTTAGTCTATATGATGTCTTTACAGCTGACTATTTATTAATCTCAAACGACTGCTTTAAGTTTATGCCAGGCAGAAGTTGTGGTGAACTAAACATCCACAGTTTTAGGAAAAGGTATGTGAACCTTTTGGAATTTCATGGTGTTCTCCATTAATTTGTCATAAAATGTGATCTAACCGTCATCTAAGTCAAGAATATTGACAAATATAACGTGCCTAAAATAATAACACAAGCCCAATTCTGATCTTCCATGTCTTTATTGAACACAGTTATTCAACATTCAAAATGCTGGTGGAAAAAGTAAGCGAACCCTTGGAATCAATAACTGCTTGACCCACCCCCTTGGCAGCAACAACCTCAGGCCGGCGCTTCCTGTAGCTGTGGATCAGAGCTGCACATCATTCAGGAGGGATTTTAGCCCCTTATTCTCGGCAGAACTGCTTTAGCTCTGTCATACTCTCTGGACATTTCCTGTGTACGGCTCTCAAGTTATTCTGTAGCATCTCTCTTGGGTTGAGGTCTGGGCTCTGACTTGCCCACTCCAAAATGCGGATTTTGTTTTTCTGAAGCCATTCTGTTGTGGGCTTGCTCCGATGTTTTGGCTCATTGTCCTGTTGCACCACCCAACGCCTGCAGAGTTTCA
>NW_009694038.1:2135-5438 GCF_000703405.1 Apaloderma vittatum | reverse complement strand
CGCCGTGGACCGGCACGGGGCTGTGTTTCTGTGACGTGCCCGGTGCGGCCTGTGCCCTCTGCGGAGCCCTGCACGGCCGGGGCAGCCGAGTCTTGTGGATTTGCCGCAGTGAGGACTTTCAATGCAAGACCAGCTGTAGCAGGGCAGGGGGACAGCACTGGGGTGTGACCAGGAGGTGTGTAAGCGAGGAGGGACGAGGGACACGGGCACGAGGCTGGAGCAAAGATCTTCCTGATTTGGTTGTGTGTCTTGCTGATGCTTTCCTACTTTATGGGAATTGTCCAGCTGGGTTTTCTTTTGCAAGGGTGAAATGTATTAGTGCAGTTGACCGCAGTACACCAAGCATCTTAATCCTGTGGCTTTTCTATACTTGCATGATGAACAGCTTTTAGAGCTCAGATTTTGTAGCCATATAAGTTTTGTAGGCTCTACTGGCTAGCAAGAACAAAGTTTCTGTACTTTGACAGGTGCTTTTAAATCCCATTTGGACAGAAGTCAGTGTGCACAGGGACAGAGTTCACGCATGAGAGGGATTCAGCTGGTCACACCCTCAGCATACACATAACACAAGTCTGAATCAGAGGATGATGGGGAAGTGACATTGACTGTCAGGTCACACACAGCAGCATTTCCTCCTCAGACCTCACATGGGGAATCGAAGGAGGTTGGTTGCCCTGAAGGACTTTTCATTGCCAGGCTGGAAGTATATTTGACAGGAATATGCCTGCCCTGCAAAAGGCTATCCCCTTCCCCTGTTGCTGTATCTTGCTAGACCACAGTGAATCCCCATACACCAGAGCCTGTTCTCCTTTTTCAACAACTCCTTGTGGATGGGAGTAGGGGTTGCTGTGGGTTAACCTTCACCCTCCCTGCCTTTGGGAAAGAGAAAAGGAACACTAAACCCGAGAAAACTTCACTTCTAGTTTAATAAGTGGAGAAGTGGAATAAGAGAGAAAGAGAACGAAACAAATTGTGCAAGGGCTGTCACTCATCAATGTCCATGCAGTTCCTGAGCTGGCTAATCCCCCAGATTTCTTCCTCTCCATATTTTTTACTAAGCATGATGTTATCTGGCATGGAATATCTCTTTGGTTAGTTGGGTCATCTGCCTGCTTCTGTCCCCACTATACTGCACTCACAATATAGTCATACCTAAACCATACGAGCTGCTATGAGGAAAATTAACTTCATCCCAGACACAACCAGCACAAACAGCTTTTTTTTAATCATCCCAGTTTAACTATCTGTTGAACAGCCTCAGGAAGCTTTGCATGCTTGCCCAATACTTCCTGCTTGTGCTTCGTTTTACTCTGGACAGCCTGCCAGGAGGCTTGCTAAGGTCTGCATGCTGTGGTGCTACGCTTAAATAGTAGTAACACAGCTTGCTCAGGAGCTTAGTTTTCTTTTCTCCACAGTTTCAGAGAGCTCCTTCCCACTCCTCTGGTATTTTGAAGCAGTGTCACTAGAAAGTTTCTGATTTCCCACAGACTGTGAGCAGATGCAGAGGTCATGCTAAATTTTTCTGGCATCTCTCTCATGTCAGAGAGCAGTACAAGGGCAGAGGGCAGTACACTAGGCTTCAACCAAACAGCAGCACAGAGGAAAGACCACTGGAGAGCAATTCAGAGCACTATTCTGCCTGCCTGGTGTGCTTTCATCTGAAGTATTCCTCTTGCGTTTATATTTCTTTCATGATACCAGAGCAGTGTGTGGATGCAGGCATTGCACTATGGGAACTTGATTTGAGTGTGGGTAAAGTGCCCAAAATGACAAGTTGTGCTTTTCCCCTGACCATCTGTTGGACACAGGGGAGCAGATGGTGTTGATAACTAGTTGTCTCTGTGTCGAAGTCAGAAATCAGCAGAATAGGGACTTTCTGTCCCTAGAAAGTCTCTACTGACACACGCTGGGCTAGGGCTACAGAGGTTTCACTGTCAAAAGTAGTTATAGCCAAAGAGATGGTATTTTGATTAAGTTTTCTAGGAGCAGTTATTTTGTGCAGCTCTTGTGATGTGATATCAACTAGGCAACATGTTAGTGTCTTCCTCTGCTTTTAGCAAATCTTAGCTGTGGATGCTAAGAAGAAATGAGAACCATTCTGCAAGGTCTATCAGGTGGTTCATCCCTGGATTTAAGGGCATGTAAAATCATCTGGAAGGAGACTCTCTGTGCTCCTGAATGCAGGACATAGTTTTAGCGTGCTGTGCACTTGATATGTGTCCTGTGAGCCTGACTGGAGCTAGGAGTCTCATGTCTCAGAATCCTTGGTTTTACAGTGTTTTCACCTGAATGGGTTGGGGCGTCCAGGCAACTCCTAAAGGAATGGAGTTAGTTCCTCAGGATGAATGACATGGATTGTCTGCCAGTGTTGCAGACACAGTGTCTCCATGGCTTTACCTCTATGAAGAAAGTAATGCTTAACCAGAAATGTTTGAGGTTGCCATAATTATTTGCATATGATCACTGTGAAGGAATGAGTGCCTGAGGTAATGTGTTTTACCAGCAGAGAAGGAAGATTGGTTTTTTTTCTGTGGTCTTTGTCAGTCTTTGAGGAAGGGAATGATGGCTAGGCTGCAAAATAAGTCGAGGAAGGCTGGTACCTAGTAGAACTCTTGGATCTTCAAGTGGTGCAGAACCTGTCTGGTCCATTAGGGACAAGACTAGGAAATTGTGACTGAAATGGATGGCATACCATTAGTGTCTTGTCTGCATGGCTTAAGAGGGAGCTTTGGCTGGCACTCAGGGAGAAAAAGAGGATTTATGGCCTTTGGGAAAAAGGGCAGGCAACTCATGATGACTACAAAAACATTGTGAGGCTATGTAGGAGAAAAATTAGAAGCTCCAAAGTCCAGCTAGAAGTTCATCTGGCCTCTGTGGTTAAGGATAATAAGAAAAGTTTCTATAAATATATTAACAACAAAAGAAAGGTCAAGGAGATCCTCCATCCCCTGTTAAATGCAGGAGGATGAATAGTGACATCAGATGAGGAAAAGGCTGAAGTGCTTAATGACTTCTTTGCCTCAGTCTTTATCAACAGGGACAGTTATACAGAGGGAATCAAACTTCCTAAGCTAGGAGACTGGGACAGGGAGCAGGAAGATCCACCCTCAGTCCAGCAGGAAATGGTCACTGACCTGCTGCAACATTTAGATGTACACAAGTCTATGGGGCCAGATGGGATGCACTCAAGAGTGCTGAAAGAACTGGCAGCAGTGATCACAAAGCCACTCTCCACCATTTATCAGCAGTCCTGGCTGACTGGAGAGGTCCCCTCAGATTGGAAGTTAGCTGCTGTGACCCCAA
>NW_009694038.1:0-1674 GCF_000703405.1 Apaloderma vittatum | reverse complement strand
AGTAAGGTTACAGATGACACAAAGCTGGGAGGAAGTGTTGATCTGCTGGAAGGTAGAGAGGCTCTACAGAGAGCTTTGGACAGGTTGGATTACTGGGCCAAGGTCAATAGCATGAAATTCAGTAAGGCCAAATGCTGGGTCCTGCACCTTGGCCACAACAACCCCCAAAAGTGTTTTGGGGGAGGTGTGGCTGGAGAGCTGCCTGGCGGAAAGGGACCTGGGGGTGTTGATGGACAACCGGCTGAACATGAGCCAGCAGTGTGCCCAGGGGGACAAGAAGGCCAACGGCATCCTGGCCTGTGTCAGAAACAATGTGGCCAACAGGAGTAGAGAAGCAGTTGTCCCCCTGTACTCTGCACTGGTGAGGCCACAGCTTGAGTATTGTGCACAGTCCTGGGCTCCACAGTACAGGAAGGACACTGAGATGCTGGAGAAGGTACGGAGAAGAGCAACCAGAATGATTAGGGGACTAGAGGGTAAGTCTTATTGTAGTGCTAGGGCCCGAATTATAGGCCCTGAACTGAAGTTGACCTATAGATGAACCTCACACCACCACACTATTTAGCATTAACTATGTATGTAATGTACTGATAATATATTTTAGCATATATATATATATATGTATATATATTCCAATGCCAATCTGTAAAAGCTTTGCTGTAAGACTAAATGTGTGGTGAGAACCAGCAAGGTGATCTTTCTTTAGCTAAAGGCCAGGTGCAAGGCTGGGAAACTAGCTGCCTCTTGCTTTGTTAGAAGTATGTTATGAGACCGTGAGACCAGAGGTCTGGCTTTGGTGAGAGGTATTAAGGACTGATATAGATAGGGAGACTCCCGTGTAGTCTTCCTTTAGCCCTGGCCAAGCTGTGGGAGGAATCCAACGAAGCGAACAACACCAGATGTTCCTACATTTGAAGTTACGTAAGGTTGTTTATTTAATAGTATAGAAGTTGGACCCTCTTGCAGAGACAGTGGAGACCTCACCTACGAGTGGATGCCCTGCGTAGGACTTCCCAGTTGCTGGGATGGTTCTCCAGAATCCTTGCTGCAACAGGGGCTCCCCAGCGACTGTGGATCTGGATGATGATATTAGGGTGATTGGTGATGGATCTTTCTTAACAGCTATTGCTAACTGCATATAGTAATGATTGTTCTCCTTGCTGCTTAAAACTAGAGTATAATAACCTTGCATTGCCTTATTCTTGTGATACTTTGAAGTAGATAGTAAAATAAGCTTATCCTTCTGCTGGTGCCTGTGTCCTTTTCTGCGGGATGCTCCCCCTCCTCGGGCCAATTAGCAAAACACTTATGAAGAGAGGCTTAGGGAGCTGAGGCTGTTCAGCCTGGAGAAGAGGAGGCTGAGGGGAGACCTTATTGCTCTCTACAACTACCTGAAAGACAGCTCTTGTGGGATAGGTGTTGGCCTCTTCTCCCTAGTGAGCAGTGATAGAGGGTTCAAGTTGTGCCAGGGAAGTTTAGATTGGATATTAGGAGAAACTTCTTTACCAATACAAGTGTATTCCAAGGGCTAGCGGAAGGACAAATATGACCTGCCTGCAGTTGTTCTTAAACCAACTGCTGTGTGTGAATCAGCCGCTCTTGCTTTAAGGGCCATTGATCGATCCAAACAGGCTTCTTTGTAAGCTCTGTCAAATTTAATCGTGGCTGGTTTGT
>NW_009694037.1:0-20615 GCF_000703405.1 Apaloderma vittatum | reverse complement strand
TCTTTCTTTTTAAAATATTATCCTCAAAATTTAGCCCTACACGGTAGGACTACCAGTGCTAGTAGCAGAATTGAGAGCTTTACATAATAGTCTTATCTTTTTTTTTAAGCTGAACAAAATACTGAATGCTCAAGAACTTGAGAGTGAGAAGAAAGGAAACAAAATACATGATGAGCATCTTTTCATTGTGACACATCAAGGTAAGTAGTTGGGAGTTCAGTGGTGGCTGACCAGCATTTTTACCACGGGGAGTTATTCAATGCCCTAACAGGCAATACACAATTTTTTTTTTCATTTTAGACACAATCACTATAATTTCTCTGTCTTTTATCTGCATTTATATTTGTAGATATCCCTATATCATTTGTAAGGCTCTAATCAACTCTATGCTTAGGAAGCCGTAAGTATAATCTTTGGATTTGGTAACTCAAGGTTTGGATGGTTCTGTTTCTAGAAAAATTAAGGTGGTGAAATTCATTCTGCATCAAAGTAATACGTTCCTATGCAGGTTTTGGTAGGGAAATTTTGTGTGTTGGCTTCTGACTTCTCTGGAGCGTCAATCTAATTTTAACCTAATTTAGAGGCTGTATAGAAGCCAGTATACTTGTTAGGTGCTCTGTAACTGCTAATATCCATGTGTTTTGCAGGCACTGGAATGATATTTTCCTGTTATTGACAGGAAACACGTAGGTGACACAAAAAGCGTAAGCAGCTCTGGAGTTAGCTTTTATTGGAGTACCAGATCTAGATTTTTTTTTCTTTCCTTCTTAGTAATAAAAATTCTGTACACCAAATATCTGATGTATAAAATGTGCTTTAAAAATTTTTGTCAATGTTCTCTATGCCGGATTATTTCACGTAATAGCTTAGGTAAAGGACAACATATACTGTAACAGGTAACATGCTTGTGTATTGGTATCTTTTTGCACACCAGCAGAGTGAAGGTAGCCTATACATTTCAAATCAAAATGCAAGAGTTTTGCCTCTTCAGTGCTATGAAGAAAAAAATAAAGCAGTGTTGAAATTAATTATAATGAAGCCTTTCTTCTTGTAGCTTATGAACTTTGGTTTAAGCAGATTCTGTGGGAAATGGACTCTGTGCGGGTGATCTTTCAAAATGGCCACGTAAGTTAAAAGTAAATATTAATTTTGGGAAAATGCGGCCCTCTTTTTCTCTTGCCTTCCAGCTTGATACATTTGAGTTTACTAAAGCAACACATGCTCTTTTTTAAAAGAACATAAAAAAACTCGCCTCCAAAACCAATGAAATTTGGCTGAGTGGCTCTTACGTCCTGATAGTGTAGACATTTGATCAGCAAAATCTTATTTCCTCCCAACGTCTGCCTTTTGCATAGATCACTCTCCAACACCACATCTATTGGCCCAAACCCTACTAGTACTGGATAAAAGCAGAAGCTTAACTTGGGAATGTTCTCCTGCAGAAAGAGCATGCTCAGAGGCAAAACTGAAAAACAAAAGGGCTCACAGGTGTTTCCATGTTGAAAAGTCACTTCTGCCTTTGTTCAGTTCTCTGAAGTCTTCATACTATATCCTTACATCTAATATCTGTTTTACAAAAGGAAGACTCTTTCTGGCAGTTGTGCATTATTAAATCCATGAGAAATGCAATAATCAAAATCACACTGAACAATTGTATGAGAATTTCTGAAAGTTATTAATATAATAGGAATGTTTTGAGCATCTCTAAACATGTGTCCAAAGCTAAACACACCTCCTAATAACAGATAACAAAGGAAACCTCCTGACCGGATACTATATCCACAGAAAAAGGCTGACTGCACATCATTTGAGAAATACCTTGAATAACATCATAAGCATGGGTATATGGAGAAAATTTGAAACTAGACCAGACTGAAAGAAGGAACCTTTTTATCATAATGTCCAATGAAAATATTCTCTGTCATCCCTGACATTCATAATTTTGTTGGCTTTTTAGTTGAACTTTACTTCAAGTTATAACTGATCAAAATCAGTTTTTAATTAGAATAATTTTTCTTTATTATTTTTGTGAAAAATGAAACTTTGTTGGTAATCTAAATTTGAAATGTCAATGTTAAGGTTAAGTACACACAGCCAGATGATTAAGAAAATCATTCTCATCTTTCATTTTTGTAGTTTGATATTTTGCAGGTCTTAGAGAAAAGTTCAATCCTACTGAAACTAACACAAATCTTAGCAGACTCCAGTGCAGGCAAAGTGTTCGATTTAGCCAGAAGAGAGTTTCTGTGTTTTGCATTTCCCACTAGATGCAGTCTTCTCTATTTTCCTCTGCTTGCTAATGCACATCTCTGATGAACAACTTTTTAGATATACTCTCCTGATGTACCTCTCAGATTACTCTGCTTAATAACTTTCAAGTACTTTTCACACCTGCCTTATGATTTGTTCCTTCACAATAATGGAAATTATTATAGAAGTGATTATAATAGAAAGCATAATAAAATTATCATATTATATCATATATTATTAAAATAATACTGTAATCATTGGAAATGTTCATGATATAAATTATTTTGGTCTAGATTTTGATTTCTTGTGGTGTCTTCTATTTTAGTCAAAAATTTAGCAAAGAGAAAATAATCATATATATTTGACCGAATTGTAATATATCATCAGTCCGAGAAAGAGTTCACTCTTTGAAAATTATAATTTTTGTCTTAAATTAAAACCAAGCTCTCTATTCGATATGAGATTATGCTGCTAGGGATTTCATGTGGAAAGAACTTGGGAACTATAGTGATGTACAACAGTGAAAGACCTGAAATAAATAGGCAGGATATAAGGAGAACACTATTATTCTGTCTGGTTACTTTTTTTTTTTTTCCCCCTGCAGGTAAGAGATGAGAGGAACATGCTGAAGGTTATTACTCGAATGAACAGGATTTCCATGATTCTGAAATTACTTGTGGATCAGTTCTCAATTTTGGAAACCATGACTGCATTGGACTTCTTTGATTTCAGGTAAATGCTTACTATTCCGCCACAGTAATCCATGAGCTGGTAATTCCCATTCTTAGAACACGTCGTGAATTTTGCATGTGCCCTGGCAGCTTGGAGCACGTGTATCATTTAGCAAGGGGAGAGCAGACCTTAGAGCAGCAACTGTGACATTGGAGAGCCAGGGTCAACTAAGAAGTTGAGCATATGCACCCAGCATGCCCTCCAGAGCAGTACAAATTCATTGTTGATGTTTACATTTAATATTTCAACAATATTTCAAACCATTATGCTAAACGGTTTCAGAGTAAAAAGGTAAAACAATAGAAACAACAGAAATAGCTCAGGGTTCCGTTAACAATTAGTAAATTAAGTAAATTTAGCACTGTGATTTGCAGCCATAATCTGTGGCAAATCACAGAAGTGCTTGGGTAGGAGAAATACACTCTCCTTGGAATATCAGGCAGGAATATCGGCTGTTGTGGTTTGCATAGTGTTTCCTTGCTTCGTGTTGTCAGTGGGTCTGCAGTGGTGGAGGCTTCAAGTGCTGTCTCTTCTTTCCCTTAATAACTTCTCCTCAGTAGCTGCCCAATGTGTTGCTGGGCCACATGGTTGGTAGCTCTTCTGCCTTCTCCCCAGACTTTCTTTGGGATCCCTTGGCTTCCCTCACTTCTCAGCTAGGTCCCTCCACTACACCACCGTGTGGGACAGCTTCATCCACTGTCTGCCTTTCTGTTGTTGTCCTGCTCTTGTCACTGACCCTTGTGACTCGTACCTGCAGTGCCATCCAGCATCCCATCCAGTTCTGCATTGTTTTAGTACCCTTTCCTCTCTGTCTTTTACTGTTCTCTAAGTAAAAAAGCACATGAAACTACAATTTCGCCCCTCTTGGAAGGCAGAAACCTCTGTACTGTCTAGCATTACGCTACAGCAGGGAAAGTCCGTGGACTAATCACCTGTTTCTGCACATTCTTGCTGCTTCTGTTCAGGAACATGCTGTCCTTTGACAAGCAACCATAAGACCAAATCAATTATCCGTTTCTGCCAGACCTTCCACTTGAAATTCTAAGAGAGTTACGATTATCTTGCAATGGCGAGATTTCAGATTACTGCTATTAATAATTTTTTTTAGCATGGCCACATGATTTAACTTCGAAAGAATCTCTTTAACAAATCCGTCAGAGAAAACCCGCTAAATGTTTTCCTGAACGTTATTCTCTTGCATACATAGCAATTATTCTGTGTAACAAGCTTATTTAAAACACATTCATTGTCACTTTAATGATGTGGAAATTTTTGTAATTGCTATTTGGAGTGAAGCTGATTATTCTGTCTAGGGAGGAAATTACATTCATGAACATTTCTTCCTGCACATCACACATGCAAAGCTGCCATTTTAAAACAGAGCACAAACATAAGTGTGTATATATCTGTATAGGCACAAATAATATATAGCTAGAAAATTAGAAAATATATATACATTGTAGTTGAATTAAAATAGTCTATTTTTCTTAACTGCAATCACATAAAAAACCTCAGATACCTATTTGATATTCTTTAAATGTGAAATATATTTTTTTACTATTGTTGAGAAGCAGAAAACCCCATCACTGTACAATAATATCCTGCATTTCCATATCTTCTTTTCCTCTGTTCCTGAAGATACTACCTAAGCCCAGCCTCAGGTTTTCAGAGCCTGCAGTTTCGCTTGCTAGAGAACAAAATCGGTGTTCCCCAAAGTCTGAGAGTCCCTTATAATAGAAGGCACTATCGTGATAACTTCAAGGGACAGGATTATGAACTACTGCTCAAATCAGAGCAAGAACCAACACTACTGCAACTTGTGGAGGTAACAACGTTTGTCTTAGACATTGCTTGTTTTCCCCCATCTTCCAAGAATGTCCTTCACTGGTGTCAGTGATACCAATGCTTCCTTGAGCGAAACAAGCATGCTGGCAAATTCCCAATAATTTGTTGTTTTGTACAAAAGAGCATTAGTGATTAGTAAACTGTTTTTCAGAGCATTTCCTCTTGTCTGAGAAGTCAGACTGTTAAAGTAGTAAATTGTATCGTGGAAGTATGAGCTAAGAATACAAATGTACTCTTTTATTCACATTGTTCTTTGTGACCATGACCCTTTTTTAGAAGAAAACATTAAGAAGATTTCCACTGTTAGTGATGGCTCTTAGAGGTGTTAAAAAATAAAAGGAAAAATGATAACCCCAAATGGAAAGGAGAAAAGATGTTTAACAAATGGTTCTTTATGATTTACCTTGATTTAATGACTTTGTTTCAGAATTGTGAATAATTCACAGTAATTTCTCTAACTCATACACAGTATAAACATAACTTTCTAGAGTGCAATGCAGTATAAACCTCCATAAAAGCATTCACTTTTATAAGCCCTATCCATGTGTGTAATGACACCTGCTACAGAATATATAAGAAATTTATCTAGCTTTTCTTAATTTGTTAAGGCTTTGTGCTCTTGCATCTTTCAGATGAGGAGCTAAATTAAGTGATCTCTAAAGGGAATTTGACCGTAAAGATTCCTAATTATTTTTTCCTCCTAATTTCATTTCCATGATTAGAAGGAAATCAAAGAGAAATCTTTGCAAACTGCCAAGGAATTTTCTGTCCTGCATCATCACATATTGGGGTGTAAGTTAATAACAGGCTGCCTAATCAGTATGCAGCCTGTCTGACATGGTAAAAAGTGGTTGTATAGATGGTTCTGTATCTTCCCTCTGAGACTTATCTTTACGATTATCCTATATATGTGGAATAAGATTGTTTTCCTGTATCTACAAGGGAATTGGTTTTAAAGATACTCATAGAATGAGACAGCTTTTATCTTCCAACACTGGTCATTTAGCCTGGAACCTGTGGGTGTGTTTGCACGGCACCACTATGCAGGTATAAATCACCCAGGTGGGCATGCTTACTCCAGCAATAAGCACCTCCATGGGATATGAAACCAGAACAACTGTAGCAGTATAATTTCTGTTGCTATACCTTGTAATTCTAGGGTAATAAGCTTGCAATTTTAATGTCTGAACACATTATTATTGTTAAAGGCATGGCTGGAAAGAACTCCGGGACTCGATGCTAAAGGATTTGATTTCTGGGGACAATTTGAAGTGAATGTTTTAAAAGGTCTTGAAGAGGAATTTGCCTTGTTGCAGGTATATAGTGTATTCGTGATCCACCTATAAGCCAAGACCGCTGGCAAAATGACATCCAGACATCAGTTTGCCTTTGGCTCACTCACAGTTTCTCATTCCTCCTCTCACTGCAAGAAGCAGAAAAAATGGCAAATTCTTCAGGAAATTGGAGGAAGTTTGTAATTTGACATCTAAGACAGTTTAAATCCTGTGATACATGGATGATTTTGATTGCAAATGGAAAGGGGTAGCATCAATGGAAGGACTGAAAATTATTTTACTGAAACTACAAGTTCACCTTCGGTTCATACTTGCATCTACAGTTCAGCGTAAACATAAAGTTTAGGCCCCTGAGCTGTGAGTGTGGAGCATCGCTATAAACAGCCCATTTCTGTTTAAAAGCATGTGGAAGTTTCCTGCTTTAGTTTGAATTATGCTGGCAAATAAGCACAAGAAAATCCCAGATTATTGTAAGACCTGTAGCTTTAAGTACCTTTTGAATGGAAAGCACAACGTTAACACAAGAATTATCCAATTGCTTGACAACATCTGTTTATGATTTCCTAGTTTATCTAAACTTTTTATTTACAACTTTCTTAGCCATAGCTGTGCAAGAATTTCTTTATTTTGCCTTGAAAAAAGATTATTTTTTTTCAAGGTAATAATCAGACTACAAACAAACTGAAAATAAGCATTTTCAAGGCCTCTAGACCAAAAGAAAAGTGATAACCTGCCATTTTTTTTTTGAACATTCATTAATCTTAATTGTGTTGACAGCTATTTAGTTATACATTTTGTGGCAATTATGATTTTTCAAGGACAGGGACTCAGGGACTCATCTATCTTGTTCGAAAATACAGCTCTTACAATTAAGATGTAAACTTAGAGTATTTATGATAAAAATAGAAGCTACATAATGGGTCATTCAAGTGCTTAATTTTCCCTACTGGGTTCTATAACCTGTTTTTTGTTTTAAATATCAAAGGCCAAACCAGAATCAGAAGAAAAAGATGACTTATTATCTGAATTCCAAAAACAGAAGGATGTATTACTTTCATTATTTGATGAAAAACGCCATGAACACCTGCTTAGTAAAGGTAGATTGTATTAATATATGTCAATATGCACTTTTTATTTTCTTACACATGACACAAATTTGAAGAACTTGAAGGAACTATGGATGCTTGTATTTTGCAGGAGAAAGACGACTCTCTTACAAAGCGCTGAAGGGTGCCTTAATGATCTACTTCTACAGGTGATGTTAGAACAGTAATTTCTCTAACTTCCTTGTCATTTTTATATTAGAACAGGTATCTTTAATGCTTACTGGTGGGAGGGCAGCTGAAGGTGAAGGAGGGCAGCTGAAGGTGAAGGAGAGCAGCACGAGTTTATTTATGTTGATATGGGCCTTGGAAAGTAAGCTAGTCCAACCCTCCACAAAAAGCCAGATTAGTTAGATCCAACTTGAAGGTCAGATCAGGCTCCTCAGGGACGCATCTTGAGTATTTTCAAGGGTGGAGGTTACACGGCTTCCCTGGGCAGCCACTTCAGGCCTGAGCAGCTGCTGCTTCTCAGGCTGAAACTAGCAAATGCCTTGTTCAAACTATTCTACGCAGTGTCCTGGAATGATTTTTAAAGTATTTTGCCAAGTATGAAGGGAAAATGCACAGAGATTTACACGGCAGAAGCACTTGTTAGAATATTTACTGACATTTCAATACTAATTAAGGACAAATATACATTAACTCACTATTATGCATCGGTAAAGTCCTACTTTGAAAAATACAGCGTATCATGAGAGGTCTCACTGTCTTCTCTTTCATTTTCCAAGGGAGGAGCCTCGTTTTCAGATTCCCTTTCAGCTTCTGACCTCCCTTATGGACATCGATGTGCTCATGACCAAATGGAGATGTAAGGTTCACTTTTTGACTGTGACACTCGCTCTTTAGACTCAAGTGTCTCACTCTCTTTTACACAAGTTACACCTAGAGTTTTAGAATTGAGCCTCTGAGTTCATCCTTTTAGAAATTACGGTTTTAAGTTTGTACTTTGACAAAGAAGAAAGATTCCTCTGTGATCATTAGATACATAGGTATAGCTGTGCCTTCTATGACATAATGTGAGTTTGGTGAACAATTTTTTTTAAGGGACAGGTACATATTTTCCAATGTCTCACAAAATGTTGTCATGACATCTCTTCATATGCAAACCTTCTGTTCCTTCCTTATCTAGACATCCATAAATTCATGTATTAATTCTGTACTAACAAGCATAATAATGTACAATAATTACTGTATTCATTCTGTATTGACAATGAGAGGCATAATTAACTCCTGCATTGCTGAAGACCTAGCAGTTCCATATCTCTGTAAAGATCTCCGAATGATCTTTAATATTTCAGCAGTGCACCTCGACGTGACCCATTGTAACATGGAAACTAAACCCTCTCCTTCTTTCATATTACTTAGATAACCACGTCTGCATGGTGCACAGAATGATAGGTAGCAAGGCTGGCACCGGAGGCTCATCAGGTTACCAGTATTTGCGCTCAACAGTGAGGTAAGAATAACAGGTTTCCCCCATTACCCACAGTAATGTGATTCGTAGATGCTCTAATGCCAGCAGACGGACTTCAGAAAGCTGGTTGGAGACCAGAGGGCTGTTGTTGCTCTCTCCGGACTCTAGCTTGTCATAGAATCACAGAGTAGGAAGGGACCTTGAAAAATCACCTAGTCCAGCCCCCTGCCAGAGCAGGATCACCCACAATAGGTCACACAGGAACGCGTCCCGTCAGATTTTGAATGTTTCTGGAGAAGGAGACTCCACAACCTCCCTGGGCAGCCTGTGCCAGTGCTCTGTCACCCTCCCAGTGAAAAAGTTTTTCCTAATATTTCTGTGGAACCTCCTACGCTCCAGCTTGCACCCGTTGCCCTTGTGCTATCATTGGATATCGCTGAGAAGAGCCTCCTCCTGGCTCTTGCGCGTTTACTTCTCAGGTTGACATTTATAAATTCCAGGCCTTTGGGGGCAAACAGAACTCGTTCTGATCGCTCACACACAGTGCTGTGTGTAATTCCCAGTCAAGGGACCCAGCATTACTGCGGTGACCAGCCTCCAAATCCTGCAACTGCTTTGTTTGTGTGCAAGCCAGCCCAAGTTAATGAGGTGATGCAGGCTGGAAGTGAACCTGCCTACTGTGCAATCGATGACAGTTTCTTTATTCCTCAGCATGATCTCTGATTGTACAACCTAAGGTACTTCAGTTTAGGATAGGATATGTTCTTAGAGCTGATAGTAATTTATATCCTCAAGCCGTGCAGGGCAACAATCAGAAATATGTTTCCTTCTGTTGGATGAAGAAAAGGAACTTAAAGGGAGGGTTGGGACTTGAGCACAGGACTCTCTGAATGGGCAGAACTTTTTTTACACAAAATTTGAGGATTCAGCTAGTTCAAACCTTTTAGCTGCATCTATGCCTCGAATGTCCTGAACAACATTATGTCAAAAAGCCCAAGGATATTTAGAACGCTTAGTCCTAAGAGGACCTTATCTGAGGTCTGTTTTCAAAAAAGAAATCATGCATGGCTCTGGGCAACGATTCTCATCGCAACCATTGTACAATCTTTTTAGATAAAGAGTATCTACCACAAAAGTCGAGGCCTAGAGATGATAGCCTATGCACCTGCATTTTCAGAAGAAATATGTGACTATAGCAACTGTATCTCCTTTTCAAGGCTAAACTGCTATGCCCAGAACAGTTTGGATTGGTTCCTTACTCTGGAATATTCAGGAGGAGGGTTAGTGCAGAAGCCTTATTTAATAAGTGTGAGAGAGGGAATGATTCCTCAGGATTTTGAAATTACGGCCTTCTATGCTGCTATCACAGTAATAATTGTTTTGATTGTCTTTTTCAGTGACAGATACAAGGTGTTTGTGGACTTGTTCAATCTCTCAACGTTTCTGGTGCCAAGACACTGGATACCAAAGATGAACCCAACCATTCATAAATTCCTTTACATGGCAGAGTACTGCGACAGCTCCTATTTTAGCAGCGACGACTCTGACTAGTTTGACTTTAGACTGGCTGCTGTAACGAACTTCAGGATTTTCACCTCGAGTGGTGTTGTCCCTCAAACGTAGCAGCTATTCTCAAGGAGTGTGGGTGTGTAAATATGTATTTATGTATGACATCTATGTGAATAGTAAGGTCAGCTAGTGGAAGAAACTTAATTGCTTGTAGAAAAAAGAACTTGTATTGAGTTAGCCTATACTAAGACTAAAATGATATCCCAATTCGAGTCAGTGACCAATTTAACTCTGAACTGGCTTCTTAAAACCTAAAGAGAGGGAGCAAATTATACAGAATTATCATGATCACACCTTATTTGTACATACTTTTGTATCTGCTTCTTTGCCCAGTGTCTGTTAATTAATTTACTGCTAGATGAGGATATAATTAGTCTCATCACCTTCAGAAGAATATTAGTTTCTGAGCTCTAATCTAATTTTAAAAGGGCTTTTGGGTGAAGTTTCAAACTAGATCTAAGAAAATAACTCCTGAATCTATAGAAGCCCAAGTGCCTTGAAGTTTTATATACATCAAGAATCACATTGCTATGTGTTACACTAACCATTCTGTAGAAATACTGTTAAAAATAGCAGGTATAAATAAGAACTTACGTTGCACTTCAAATAAAGCCGTATTAAAGTTCATCTGTTGTTAAGTCTTCTACATCAAGCACAAAGTTCAAACAAGACTATGACAGACATTTAAGTGGGTTTTTTTATTATTCAAAATATCATGAAAATAAGGATAAAACTGATATAAAAGCGAGGTAAATTTGGCCATAGAATACTGGTAAAGTTGTGCTGTGTTTTCATTAGACAGCCTCATCTTTTTAAATGCTTGCCTTGGAAACATACATATGCTATAGGCCTTAATTTCTGTCAAGTTGCTCTGTATCTTGGCACTTTATGTACTTACACCTGGTAGTACCACCTCAGAAACTCCTGTAGAACATCTGTGTTTGATACTACTATAACAACATTACCAAAGCCAGCTAGAAACTCCATCTGCTGTTTTCCAGTTATGCAAGTGCGCTGCTTGTTGTCTGCAAACTGCTGAGGGAAGGCCACACTGCAGAAGACTTCGCCTTTGTTAATATGAAGTTTTCACTTCACTTAGAATATTAACACTTAGAAGGACTAAAATGGCCATACTTTAAATAGACAATTATGAATGCCCATTGCATTTGTCATAAAAAGGTTATAATATAGTAACTGAGTGTAAAATCTAGAGAATCGCTTCAATGCTTTTCATAGTAGTGCTTCTTAAAAGATATAGGTAAAGCATTCCATATAACAGATTCAGGGCTTTTTAGAATTATATTTGGTTGTAAATTCTAGTTATGTTTACCTGCAACTGCAGTTTTACATGTCAGCAAAGCTGGAACCCCTTCTTGATTCTCAGGACTCCCACCGATGAATTCAATTACTGTGGGGAAATTTAACACCCGCTCTACGTGGCATATTCCGCAATTGCTGACTTTCTAAAGGTGGCAAATACACACAAATACGCCTCTCCCTCCCTATTTTTTCCATAAGAAATGTGGGTGGGTTTTTTTTTGTTGTGGCTTTATTTTTTTTTTTTTCTGCTTTGCAACCGGCTTCACTGTTAGTTATGAAGTGGAGAAGAGAGAAGGCAAGGAACCCGGAGCACAGAAAAGCTGATTTGCAGCCACCTACATCCTGCCAGGACACAGGGGCTGTTAAACCACTAGAACTGCCTTCCTTTGTTTAAATAGTTACTTCTTACTTTTCTGTCTATCTAACAAAACAGCGCAGAAGACTCTGCTATTTCAGGCACTTTCCAAAACATGCTTCCTGCTCTAAGGAGCTTTTTAGTTATTATTTAGCCAACAAAAAGAAGTCTACAGACCGAAACTGAAGAAGTGTAGCACTTCAGAGACATTGGGAGCTCAGGAAAAACCTTGGACTATTCATTTCTCTCCTCTATTCTTCTAACTTTAGAGAAAAAGTAGATGCTAGAAAAGCTGACACATATCAAAGAATAACAGAATATTTTCTTCCAGCAGCCCGTCCTCCCTGCCCAATAAAAGTAGACCTTATCATGGTTCTTACATTCAATGCATTTCAATTATACTCTGTCCTACTATTGATTATTTGATCCAAATTCCATATTGTTTGTAATGACTTCTGTCCCTGTAAGATTTTTTTTACAGAGCAGTATTCAACACCTGACTTGCATTCACACTCGCAGTTTCAGTCCATCGTGGTATCTTCCTTTCACGTACTCTGCAGCTGACTCTGAGTCTTCTTATTCCATGACAGATTTGATGTGCAACATGCACTTCAAATAAAAACAGTTTTAAAAACTCCAGTCGACCAACTTCTCTACTGCCGAAAAGCAGGACTTGCCCTTATAGCAATTTCTTGTTTCAGAAAATGCTGTTTTGAAGTACTCTTCATAGACAGTGTGTGTCCAAATGACACCTGTGGTCTTTGGCCAGCCAAGCGTCAAACAAATACTAATGAAACTGTATCTGCTATACCTACAAATTAAATAAAAATATGCATTAGCAATGTATAAACTATATGAAACTATGCAGCTTTGAAAGTCCACCGAGAGACCAGAGATTGCAAATACCATTACAAGGCACGTTTTTGAACACTCATACATGTACAAACACAGAAGAAACTAGGTTTTTATTCATGCTCAATTCTTTTTGTATTGCTGCACTCCAGCAACTCAGAAGAAATTGGGTATTTAACACTCCAAATCCTCCCCCAAACACCAAGAAAATCTCTTGCAAATGCTAAGAGGGTGGGAGATGGAACCAGCACTAAAAGTATATACCTCTATCCTACAAGAAAAGCCATGAGCTGGGTACACAATTCCCAAGCACAGGCAGATCCACTTTCCTTGTTTGCTACTGTGGCTGGTGGTAATTGCACCCATGAGACAACGACAGCAGCAGTTTTAACTACTCTGAGTCCAGCAATGGCACTAACCTAGAACCACAACACATGGCTGTATACTTTACAATGCTATTACCTTTACGTGGTAAGGTACAATAGTACTTTATTTGTTACACATAGCTTTATATAGCTTTACCTTTGAATGGTGTTTTTCAGTCACAAAACTATATGGCTTTGTTGAACTAGCTACTGCTTTATTTATTTTTCCACCTGGACTCATGTAGCCTCTTTTTAAAACGTATCAATGCTTTGTATTTCCTCTCTGAGGATCCCATTATATTGTTTTACTTAGGTGGGGAAACATCCCAGCGTGTGGCCTTTACCACTTTGATTATTTTTGTCAGACTTACCACAGACATTACCACCTATCTTGACATGAACGTAGCCATCTATTCCCCAAGTAGGCCCCCAAGAGTTCTGTACAATCCAGTAAGGGACACTACCTGGAAAAGACATTTTCATTAAAAAGAGACAACATGAGATTTGGGAAGGATAAAAAGCTTCTAATACTCTGTTAGAGTTAATTACCATTTTAATGTCTCAGGATGATCTAGTACAGTGAAACCTACTGTTATTCACGTAGAGGACAGAGCTAATATTCCAGAACAGACTGGATCTGTCCTCTGCTAGCATAACGACACATAGCCATGTTCTTGACTTTACTAGACATGAAGTCTCACAGAACTGAAGGGGCACAGACAAGATCAGACTGCACTTCCAGAACCGATGTCACACCAAACAGCTCTCGACAAAATGACCAAATCTGGATTTTAATCACTTGCCCTGCAGGAGGTAAGTTCCAAGTAAAAGAAAAACCACAAAACCTACTGGGTTGAAGTTCAGTTGATGGAAACGCACCTGTTCTGTCAAAACCAGTGATAAGAACGGCATGATTTGCTCTTCCACTGGAGCAGTGATATTGTATGATCCCACCAAGGTAATCCTGCCAGCTAACCGCATCGACTGTTACTGCCAGAGGGCCCCAGTTAACAAGCATCCTCATCATTTCTTCTTCTTGATCGCTGTGAAAGAAGCGAGTGATAATGCTAAGTCACTAAAATTATTTGAGAGTTACTTGTTAAGTACGATTTAAAAATCAAATAATTAAACTGTTCCCTCTGGGTTCTACACCTCACATAACACACATCAATAATTACGTACTTCATACACTATAACACTGTAATACAAACATAGGGCACACAAATTATGGAAAAGGTGCAGATCCAAAGATATGATGCTATTCAAAAGAAGTAGGTTTCTTGGTACAGAAACCTAAACATCTACTAGTTATCTTTACAAAATTCAGTTGGCAACACTGTTCAAAAAGTCATGGACCGGAGGAGGATACAGGTGGATAGGTAAACGTATGAATACCAAAGTAACCGAATGCTTCTCTATTTTTTCAACAAATTCCAATTACTACTGGTGGGATTTACCATTTCTAATACTTAAGAGGTGTAATGGTCACTTAGCATATAGGAAAAATTGTAACTGACTCAATGTTCCAGTTGAAGCACAGTGGATTTAAAAGACCTAATTTCAAGACACTGACTTAAGCTTTCTAATTTGAACAGGCTTAGTGATGGCAGGGCTCACTGGATTCATTGTGGCAAGCCTTAATCTCAAAAATGTTAGGTATTAATTCTTACTCAGTACACAGCTATAGAACTGATGCAATCAACCTCATAACCTTTGGCTGGTCAATGCACTACTGGCTCTAGCTTACTCCACAGTGACTGAACACAGAAGGAAAAGTACAGCAAATAAAAATAATCAATAGTAGCTACCTGAAGTCGTACGCAGCAAACCCTGTTATTGAAACTCCAAAATCTGTGCGGTCAAAATAATGGCACAGGCCAGTTTGAGCTTTAAAAGCATATTCTGAATCTCTCACAAGCTTTACTTTTGTCTGCAAGAAAATAAATGAACAAGAATTTAATGCATTTGACTTTAACACTACACAGCTCAAACCCCATTGAAAATGACCACAGAACTCACTCAAAATTCAGTGTGTTCTTGGTGAGATTAGAAGTAAGAATGTCATGTTGGGAAATGAAGCATTTACCATCTTTAGTTTCCTTGAGAAAGCTTCAGAAGGGACTCACAAGTCTTTAAATAACAAACAACATTTAAAAGGTATCTCTGGTTTAAACTAGCCTCACAATCAGTCTCCTCAACTTCAAGACACAGACACTATGGTTTAGTCAGTGACTATTCCTTTGGTGCAAATGACAACACACAAACTTATCCTCTCCTTGGGACAGTTCAAGAACCACAATTATTCCAAGAACAGCTACATAAAACACTGAGATTAAGTCTAATTCTGTTATTAGTATCAAATCCTCATGCTAGTATATAATGTATTATAAAGACAGTTCAAAATCCAGCTGCAAAGCTATTGCATCAACCTTTTACGCTTTTCTTGTCTTCTGCAGTAATGTATGTCCATGACAATGTCTTCTCCAGTCTAAATCACTTGTAGTCCTCTGCTACCAAGCAAGAGGGAATTTTGCTTCAGAGGAATCCAGATGAACAGCCTCCGTCTCTCTTGAAATGCAAACTTAAGTTATCCAGACTATTATTAGCTGGGGTTATATGAATCTTCAGGGGGAGAATTACAGTTTCTTAGAAAAGACAATTAGGTTTATTTTAAAATTTTAAAAAAAGTAAGTAGTTCTTTCTATATTCTTACAACTCAAAGTGTTGTCCTACAGAGTACCTTTTATTTCAAAGATATTAAAATGTTTCTACTTACATATATTATTAAACACTTTTTCATTTTTCATAAATGAAAATTACAAAGTAGCTAATGTAAAGTAGAAACTATGACTGCATTCTCATAGTTTTAGGTTGCGAGTGAAACAAAGGTAAATGCAGTCAATTTTATTCTGAGGTTCTCCACACTCATGCATGAGCCTCCTTGAGAATCTGCTAAGCCACATGGAGGAAAAGGAGGTGATTCAAGACAGCCAGTAGGGCTTCACCAAGGGCAAGTCCTGTCTGACCAGCCTAGTGGCTTTCTACAGTGGAGTGACTACATCGGTGGATAAGGGAAGAAGAGTAATGGATGTCATCTATCTGGACTTCTGCAAGGCCTTTGATACAGTCCCCCACAACGTCCTTCTCTCTAAACTGGAGAAATATGGATTCGATGGGTGGACTGTTTGGTGGATAAGGAATTGGTTGGATGGTCAATGGCTTGATGCCCAGATGGAGACAGGTGACGAGTGGTGTCCCTCAGGTGTCCGTGCTGGGACCACTGCTGTTCAATATCTTCACCAAGGAAACAGACAGTGGGATTGAGTGAACCCTCAGCCTGGGTCAGGGCAGTCCTTGTTATTAACAGAGGCTGGGGGATGATATGCTGGAGAGCAGCCTTGCAGAGAGGGACTTGGGGTACTGGTGGATGAAAAGCAGGACATGAGCCAACGATGTGTGCTCACAGCCCAGAAAGCCAACCATAAGGGCTGCATCACAAGAAGTGTGATCAGCAGATCGAGAGACTTGATTCTGCTCCTCTGCTCTGCTCTGGTGAGACCTCACCTGGAGTACTGCAGCCAGCTCTGGAGCCCTCAACACAAGAAGGATGTGGACCTGTGGGAGTGGGTCCAGAGGAGGCCACAAAAATGATCAAAGGGCTGAAGCACCTCTCCTACAAGAACAGGCTGAGAGAGTTGGAGTTGTTCAACCTGGAGAAGAGGAACGCTCCAGGGAGACCTTATAGCAGCCCTTCCAGTACCCGAAGGGGGCTACAGGAAAAATGAGGAGGGAGTGTTTACAAGGGTGTGTAGCAACAGGACGAGGGGCAATGGTTTTAAGCTAGAGCAGGGTAGATTTAGGTTAGCCATTAGGAAGAGGTTCTTTACTATGAGGGTGGTGAAACACTAGAATAGGTTGCCCAGCGAGGTTGTAGAGGTTCCACCCCTGGAGACATTCAAGGTCAGGCTTGAAGGGGCTCTGGAGCAACCTGATCTCATTAGAGATGTCCCTGCTCCCTGCACGGGGGGTTGGACTAGATGACCTTTACAGGTTGTTTCCAACCCAACGCATTCTATGATTTTATAGTGTTTACAGTAGAAACCACAGAAATTTGAAAACTGAAAATCTCAATATCCCTCCTTTTCCCAGATGCTGGTGCCTAAACTGGACACTCAGATCCATAAAATGACACGGGTCTGCAGTTCCAATTGAATTCAGTGGAAATACTGTAGTTTTGAAGGAACATTATTTTCAGCCTCTGTGGGCTGACTTGCTACATTCACAAGAACATAAAATTCCAATCAAGTTTCAGCCATGCTTAAACAAACTCTTTCTTGATTGCAGCCTAAATAAACACAAGAACACATATACACACATATGTAAACAGATGTATACATGCATATACAGAAACACATTAAAAAAAAAATCAGATGAGCTGTACACTCCACCTTATCCATCCCTCTTTCCCACTAAAAAAGAACATTAATATAAAAGCTAAAGAGAAGGGTTTGAGATTTAGAAAGAGGCTCAAACCTGGTTCAGCCAGCTCAAAGCACTAACAGTGGATCCTCCGCTGCAGCCGTAATTATTGTATGAACAGTCAATAACCTGCTGTACGCTGAGTTCTTCCAGGCTATTTCCTTTAATTGCATAGGCAGACTCTATACCACCCACAACGCTGAAAGCCCAGCAACCTCCACACTGGTACAAAGAGAAGGGAAACAGAGGAGAAAGAAAAAGTCAGCTTTGCTTTTGAAGCCTGATATGAAAACCACACAAACAAAAAGAATCAAAACGGTCTTCTAATACTCGTCATTTATTACATCATCCCTGAACTTAATTTTTAAGGTGATAATAAATAAGTTTCATCTGCCATTTAAAATATCAAACTGGTTTTTTTTTTTTACCCAGTACTGCTCTCTGAAAGCTAGAGTCCGTTACGGGTGTCTTATCTTAAGGACTCCTGCATGGTGGTTGTCTTAGTTAAGACTCCTTCCTGATTCATTTTTTTCCTTTAAGATAGGTCTGAGGAAGCTTTTTACCGTGAGATACCTGTTTTCTTTAAGAAGAAATTGGGCTCAGGATGAAATTATTTTTTACCCAAATTAGTTAGCAAGTTCTTGAAAAGGATGTGCTTGAGACAGTCTACACGTTTCTACAACCTGAGTAATTTTATAGAAATATATTAGATTATAGTTTAAGAAATAGTAAACTGAAATTAAAAATAACAGTAACAGAATCTATATTGCTGTTCTAGGCTCTTTAAACTGTGGCATTTAAAATAGAAAGCAGAATCTACCCCTAGGCAAATTCCAAGCTACACTACGTGAAGCACTGAAAGGAAGGACACTGGGGATTTAACAGTTTGTTTCTTATCAGTGACCACAAACACTTTAGGATAATCTGTAATCATGTGGGGTCTGGTGATCGTCCCATCCTGAATGCACCCCCTGAGGTGTTCAGTGGCAAAGACAGGGGTGTTGACCAGCCAAGGGCATCACCCAATTGTGCATTCAATTGTGTAAGAAAACAACAGCACAGGATCTGCATCCATCCCGGTGAATTTACCTCAGCCTCTTCAGAAAAACACAAAATACACACGGTGCAAACTATTTGCCGATTTAGTTAACTAGGTAAAAAAGCATGTATTGAACACAGTTTATAATTGCAGGAAAGGAAAACACCAGCACTCACTGTTTGCTGATTTCTCACTTCTGCAATGACTTTCTTGTCCCTCCAGTCAAACTTCCTAGGCAAAGGTTTTTCCTTTCCCTTTGGCACTTTTATGTATCTGGGAAGTTTCTGAGGCATGCTTCTTAAGTAAATCGCTGAACACAGAATACAAACATCTATCAGTCTACTAATTAAAAAAACCCTACCACAAACTCCTGTTTTACTAGAAGCCATAGAGGTAATTTTGACCTGTAGTTATAATCATGAGATTACATCTCATTCTCAAATCTACAGAAAATTCATGTATTTTAAAATGATCATTATATTTCAGAATGAATGTAAATATTTCTACAGTTCTAGAAATAACAGAAATATTCCATGTAGGGAGTGTGGGTACAAAGCATGAAGATCTACTAAAGTTGATCAACAACCATTCTGTAAAACAAGTTTTGTTTGAAAACTTTTGTAGCATTTTACTTACTAGCAAAACATTATTTTAGTCATGTAAAAGGAAAAAAAAACAAACACGAGAATAACAAAAAGATTCTAAAACACATGCAAATTGCTAGTTTTTCACTAAAAAAATTAAGCTGCTTAATAATTTTAAATTAAAAAGGTGTGAAATCCCCTGATAAAAAGAACCTATAACAGCAGACTTGGACAGCAAGAAGGGTATATTTGGTTAGGTACTAGAGCAACTTTCTTAGTAAAAAAATATTAAGTGTGTCATTCTGCTCCTTAAAGTCACAGCTACCATTGTACAGCCACGGACCTCCAAGCACTGTTTGAATCATCGTCAATTTTGTTTTGGGGTAGGGAACAGGAACTAACAGTACTTGAGAAGCCTGTGTATTTTTCAATTTTAAAACTACTGCAACTGAACAAGGTTTTAAAGCCCGGTGAGAAAAAAGGAAAGAAGGATCAGTCTGTATACTAAATCATATTCAGGCTCTGGGCAATTGAATCTTGCAAGACTAAAGAAACATGAAGAGGATTGTTGTGCCCTTCAGAAGTGCTACCGATTTGGTATCAGACATTGCAAACTAGCTGAATATCAGCACTGGAAGAATCTGTAAATGTGAAAGACACAAGACTCTAGGAAAGAACAAGAAAAATGACAGAAAAAGCATCACCAGCAGCCAGAAAACGTACCTTTGAACTCTTCAGGAAACAGGTGGGAAAACTGATTTATTCCATAGACAGCAGTTGTATTATCTTTTGTTGATGAATTCAGTAATCTAATTCTTTTAGCGCTTTCCTGAAGGAGAAAAAAATAAATATAGTAAACACTATGGACATTATTAAGTCAACAGCAGTGCCAAAACCATAAGAACGGAGAAGTAAAAGGTTAGCGATAGTAAACACAAACTTAGATAAGACAGCTGTTCACCTCAGACTCCTCATGGATTCTCAGCAAACCAACACTAAAGCCATTAGACTAATTTCAACTGCAAGATACCAAAACGGCATTTCTTAAGGGTGAAAAAATTGATGTGAGACAGAGAAAACAGGCACACTGAGAACAACATGTGTCAAACTCATCCGATGCCCTTCTCCCACAGCACAACAAACCTTGTGGCTCAGATATATGTCAAAGCATCTTCAGATGAGATACCCCTGCCTCTGTCCTTACAAAGCAAGAGAACAGCCAAACGGCCTAAAGGCATTAAAACCCCTAAACTTTAATCAAGAACCTTGGCTCTCCGAAAAACGCGGAGTTTTGACCGCTAGAACCGGTCACCCTGACACTCCCGACCTCCACCTCTTCCGCTGACAGAAACATCATTCAATACGAAGTGTACATAGATAAAACCCCACAAATCAACGCCTCCTTTAGCGTTA
>NW_009694036.1:67975-72096 GCF_000703405.1 Apaloderma vittatum | reverse complement strand
GGTTCATCGGCGACTACGAGAGGAACGCAGGTGAGGGCTTTGTTGCCGCCGCGTTTTGGGGGATCGGGCGCTCCGTGGGCGGCCGGTGCCGGGGTCGGGGAGGGGTTTACCGTGAGGTGAGAGCAGCGGGGCCTCCGCCGCCTTCTTCCGGGGGTGCCCGGGCTGCAGAGGGGCGTGGGAGGGATGCAAGCCCTGGAAATACGCGTGGGCGGCCTCAGCAGTGAGGCAGATCCCGAGTGCAAAAGAAAGAAGTTAAACCTGGGGCTGGAGGTGCATCCGATCGGTGTTCTCACCGGCCACGAAGCGCCGAGAGGTTACCGGGCTGGCAGCTCTCTGCAGTAAAACTTGTTCCCCGTGTGGGGAAAGGGGCGCGCAGTCACAGCCGTTCGTGTTCATGGCTTCACCGGTGCCCTGTTTCACGGAAACAAGGTTTACTTCAGACGGTGAAAATGTCCCTCCCTGAAGAAGGCTTGTTAGCTACACCAAGAAAATGTTGTGTAAACCTAATATTATCCTTTGCAAATGGAATTCCAGACACTAAATGATCTAGTTTGTGTCAGCTTAACGGGGAAAACCAAAAAGGTGATGCTGTGTGCTTCTTTGAGTGTAGTGCAGTGGGGAAAACTGAAGGAATGTGAAGGTAAAACATACAGCATTCTGTTGAGGAAGACACACGAAGAAGCCAAACAAATAAAAAGATCCAACAAATCTTACAGGCCACTTAGGAGAGAGCTTCACTGAAATGTGAAAATGCAAAATGAAAAGCAAACTTCTTTTCTATAATAAAAGGTGTTTTGCATGCTTACCTTCATCATCTTGGCCAAGACAGTCTTTAAGAAGTGATTTAATTCCAAGTTGCACGATACTAAATGCCAAGTTTCGAAACAAGTCAATGCAGGATTACGTCCCAGACTTCTAGTGAAGTAATAAATTTATGGGTTGTCACACATAAAAAAACTTATGACACTGGTCTCTAACTTCATGAACAGTGATACACCAGAAGCAACGTTTAATTTGTGTGTATAGTGGTGGCTGTACTCATGAACCTGTTGGTGTTCTTGGCAGGTAATCTCTATAGCAGGCATATCCAGATAGATGGAGAGATGTTGGCTATTCAAGTGCAAGATACTCCAGGAGTTCAGGTGAGCTTGATGTGGTTCGCTAAAGCAGCTTTGAACCTGGGTGTGCTCGTGTCCCTCTGCATGCAGCGTCTTATTATGGTCCATTTCAGAGTTTGGTGGTCTGTGCAGGAGAGGTGGTAGCCTGCATTGTCACCACTGACGCCAGATGTTTTGCATGCCTGTA
Source organism: Apaloderma vittatum (assembly GCF_000703405.1). NCBI lineage: Eukaryota > Metazoa > Chordata > Aves > Trogoniformes > Trogonidae > Apaloderma > Apaloderma vittatum. The sequence goes on along the minus strand of NW_009694036.1, from coordinate 70,791 downwards.
GTATGGTGGGAGGAAAACAATTTACTGATTTGGTAAATCATTTGTACTCTGGAGGCCCATTACTTTTGAGTGGCTGAATTACTTAAGTGTCTTGTTCCTGTACATTGGGAACATTAGACACAAACCCAGCAATGATTCTGTGAAAATAGGGTACATGTGGAAGAAAATGTCATGGCCAGTGCCCAAGAAGCTTCATAAATGTGTGTGATAGAAAGCAAAGTCTGCTATTTTGTGGCTGCACTCATTAGTGTGTCAGAAGTTAAAGTTATGAATGTATAGACCTGAGTAATGCTGGATTGTTGCCTTTTTGAACTGGGCAACACTCCAGGTCTAAATGCTTCCAGCTCATATCTTTTGCTTCCCCAGACTTACTGTCTAGCCAGTTAATTTCCCATTCTGTGGAACTACAAAGTCTTTCTCTGCATGAAGAACTACTCAGGTCAATTTTCCATTTGAGTATAGCAAACTCCAATGTTAAATTCCAGCTTTTTGCAGCTGAATCAACATATGCATTTATTCGCCATGCTCGGATTAAGCTTGTACTGTGAAATGTGAATATCTATGTCTGAAGCTGTAAAATGCTATCTGGCTTTACAGAGAGGTTCCTTTAATCTTTTATGACTTCACCTATCTAATATGAGACCTTTCATTTTTCAGATCCATGAACACAGTTTGCACTGTAATGAGCAGTTGAACAGATGCATTCGCTGGGCTGATGCCCTGGTGATCGTCTTCTCCATCACAGACTATAAGAGCTATGAACTGCTCAGTCACCTTTACCATCACGTTCGACAGTTGCATCCAGGAAACGCAGTCCCCATCGTCATCGTCGCAAATAAAGCTGACCTCTTGCATATCAAAGAGGTGGAGCCTCAGCATGGACTTCAGCTGGCCAACATGCTGGGCTGTACTTTCTACGAAGTATCCGTCAGTGAAAACTACAACGACATCTTCAATGCATTCCATCTCCTCTGTAAAGAAGTCAGTAAACAGCAAACAACCAGCACCCCGGAGAGAAGGAGAACCTCTCTTATTCCACGGCCAAAATCACCCAACATGCAGGATCTGAAGAGAAGGTTCAAGCAAGCTTTGTCTGCCAAAGTGAGGACTGTCACTTCTGTTTGACAGCAGAACCGTTGGTCTTCTTTATCCCAAGACTGAAACCTGGGGCGTTTGGCACATCTAGAGTCTGAGGCATTGTGAAAGAAGGATGGTTTGGGTAGCTTTCTTGCATGGCTGTAGAAGTTCTTAAGCTGTTGCTTAAAAAACAAACAGTGGCAGATTGGAAAAGGAAAACAGACTCAAAAACTCTTGAAATAGTTCTAGGATGTGACTTGCAGAACAAGTATTTTCATTTGGAAAAAGACCTTTTTCAGTAAATGAAACAAGCTTTCAGTTTGCCTTTTTTTTTCCAGTTGGACAGATTTGGTTTTCATTTGTGCAGAAACAACCTTTTAGCTGTAACTCAACTTGTACTTGAGCAGGGAAAACACCCTGAACTGCAGTTCACTGTTCAGAAGTAGCCACTCGAGTCTTATTTTCACATGGATGAAGGACAGCATGATCTAGCCATTTAATTTTATTGCACAGTACAACTGTTTATTTCCCATGTATTTCAGAACATAAACAAACATGAAGTTGCTCTGTAAAAATAAGTGTAAAATAAGCAGACACAACTGGGTATCAAGACTCTAAACAATGGTCCTTTATTTTTTTACTAGCTGTGTTACTGCTGACAACTTGACCTGTCTCTTTGTATGCAAAGCTATTGTCTGCAGAGTGTAAACTTACCTAATTACAAATACCTTGTGGGTTATTTTACTATGTGAAAAAAAAAATACTGTACAGACTAAATGATCCAACATGGAGCTTTTAAGAAATGAGTGTGGAGTTGGAGTGATAGTCCATTAGAGCTGCCGGTGTCGGATACCTCTCTGTTCAACAGGCAGAGAAGGAATGTGGCTGTGATTCAGCTCGGTGTGAAGCACGGCTGGCTCCAGGCAATGAAGCTGGTGGTTTGTTCTGAGCGGAGCCAGTCCCTCTTCAACCTTAAACACGTGTTGCAGATTTGTGTGTATATAATTATTTTATTATTATTTTTTTTAACATTGAGCCAATGGAGTTCACAGGCTAAAGGCCTTATACACATGCACTTTAAAAAGCCAGTTGTGCTTTTGTTTAAACTGTAACTTATTTATTTTGTGTACAGTTACTCCTTCTAGGGAGTGGACTTTTCATTCTTACTGCCTGGTTCAACATTAAATTTTTGAATTGCGTGTTTCCCTGTGTGTTCTTCATGGATGAGAAACAATGGACAATAATCAGTGAAATTTTGAGACAAAGTAGTAGTTTTCTCAGAGTAGGTAACGTATACATTGCAGAAACAGTTAGAAGGCCTTGCCTGCTGATACTGTTGCTTTATTAGCATAAACCACAGGGGGGGAGCTCTCACAACTACTTTACAACTTCCTTTTAAGAAATCCTTTTAGGAGAGGAACTGAATAAAGCATAGACCTTTCAAATTAAAATGAGATTCTTCATTTCCCCTTGTCAAAAAACTTCCAGTGAGAAAGGAATGGTGTGAGGTAGGTCAAAATCTGGAAGAACACTAAGGCTTTGTAAGTGACTGCCACTTTCTCCTTAAACAAGGAAAAAAAACCCCTAGCTTTATGTATTGAGCTATGTCATAATGAAGAACTTGATCAAATTACAAGTCTTCAACTATTTTATTTGTGTTCAAAGGGAGTCCTGAGGAGGATGTTTGCACTGGGACTAGGTAACTGCTGCACAGGCTCGCCTGCTCAGCATATGGTTGT
>NW_009694036.1:0-67944 GCF_000703405.1 Apaloderma vittatum | reverse complement strand
GGAAAGCCTGACAAGGTCCTGCTGATGATAATCTTTTTGACCATGAACTACTAGCCAAGTGATTTAGGACTAGACTTGCAAACAAAACCGACCTTGCCCTTCAAGTCTGAGCTTATTACCAAGTAGTGCTTAGCCTACCAATATAGTAGTAAACCAATTTGCCAAGGGTGGTTTTGTGCTTTCTCTTCCTCTTGCCTTTTAAGTATCATTTAGTGTTGCAGGCAGAAGGCTCAGACTCTCCTTGCAGTGGTCCTGCACCCATCCAAGCAAAGTCTCTTGTGCTGTTCCTGCTCACATGGATTAGCAGGAGATCTCTCATCCCCTGAGCACTGGCTTTGTGTAGCTACTACAGCTAGTTCCCACAAATATGGAGCTAACTATTACACCAGGGCCACTGGAAAGACTCTACTTTGTCTTGATCTAGAAGAGGAGCAGGTTTCTGTGGCCATCTTCTTTCATCTGTTCAGCTATTAGGTATGAGATGGTGGCAGAGTCCCAGCATCCATTGCCACAGCTGTGGCCCCAATGTCTGAAAAGAGTCTACCAAAGTGTGGGCCTGTAAAACCATTCTCTGCCTCAGCCAGAGGAGCTGTGTGACCCACAGGAAGGGCAAGAGCACTAGTGTCTGCTTAGACTCGCTTCCCCTCCTTCTCCTTATCCTATACAGTATGACCTTAGGTGGCACAGTCAAAGACCTGAGAGCATCTGATGAAAGGCAGGGGAGGGAGAGAAGACCACAACTGCCAGTCTTCATCATCTCAAGAAAGTGGCGGCATCTCAGGGGTCTGAGTACCCAAACTCACTGGTCAGCAATGGCCACTCGACGTAGAACCACTGGTGTGGAAACTCTCTAGGACACCTCCAAAGAGAGAAAGTCTAGGTTCTTAAGAGCAAATAATGCAAAAGAAAAACAGGTCACAGGAATGCTCAGTCCTGGCACGTGTAGCCCTGTGTACCAGGAGAGAAGAAGATGGACTGTCATTTTAAGACCATTGCTTTATTGATTACAGAATTTACAAAACATCCATATTCTATGATTAAACAGTACAGAAGGACAGAAAAGAATCCAAGAGACTGGCTATTTGCTTTCCAGTTGCTGTTTAAAGTGTTTCTTGAGCTTTTAAAATTGCAGTCTCACAATATTTCTCATTTTTTAACACACAAAGTTCCATTCTATAGTCATTCTTATAAACCTTTCTTCCACAGAGGCAACATTGTCCATGTTTTATAATGGGTCCATTGTTTCCTTTTAGCCACTCAAAAGTGAATTTAAATCAAAATGCACCCTTTTTTGAAGACCACTATAAACATTTAAGAGAACTTATGCTTGCTAGTGAACAAAGGTTAAAAAGCTACTTCCCATTTAATCATAATAAAGAATGCTATGATGGAGTGAATACTACTTATAATTTTACATTTTCATCTCAGTGTAAGTTGTAGTCATTGCATCCCTTGGACGAAGCAAGAGGATGCAGCTTTAGAGCTCCACCATTTTATGTTGCAATTTGCAGATCTTGGTGCTATATGCAATCACAATCTCTATTGGCTGCTGCTTTCTTACCACCGATTGTATCAAAGTTTTTATAAGGAAAACATTATGTAACTGATTTTGATAGCAGCTCTTTCATTATCATAAATTAAAAATAAAAGCTGTTCTCTAATCACGCTGTTCAGAAATCTAGCTCAAGAAAGAATCTGTTGCTGAGGCTTCTTGAAAATGGGATCGTGCCTCCCCCCGCTTCTTTTTCTTTTTTAAATGCATGTGAGGGGAAGATTCTTCCAGGGTTATCATCAAACCATCACAGCCCATATGTCCTGCTGCATAAACCTACAGAGAAGTGTGCCATCAGAATATTTTCTCCTGGGACTGTGGGTGGACAAACTAGAGCAGGAAAGGGGAAGCTGAGGGAGAAGCAACTACGTAACCCAGCCCTTGACTCTGGCTCTCTGCTTCTCTGCCTCTACCAGTCCTGCTGGGGTACTATCACCGGGCGGGAACTGCTCGGCTGGTTAAATCAGGGCTGTGCTCCACCACCTCTTTAGGATGAGGGACAAGTAAGAGCAGAGGTGGTTAATGCTGTATAAGGCACGTGTGTTTCATGAGGGAACATGACAGAGAGGGTGGATTTTGCTAGCCTTTCACTCCCTCAGCAGCATTTTCCACCAGAAGGAACCCCAGTGACACCCTCAGGAATACTCAAGAGAAGAAAGTAGGGCTTGGGGAGTGCAAATTCAGCATCACTTGGTTCTCAGCTGCTCCTTTTCTAGGGAATTATCACAAAAGATTATCCTTGCCAAGCAGAGCAGGGCTGGAGTGATTAAGCCCTGCACGGTGTTACTGTGAAGGAGCAGGAGTTATCACTGGACAACTGGACCATTCTGAAGAGCTGCCTGTGAGTTCCACATGTTCCCTGGCAGCCAGACACCCAGCTGCTTCACCCTGTTTCAGCTGGAGCCCTAACTGCAGCAGGGGACGTGTCATTTTTTTGGAAGGCTATTGGGAAGGGCGACAGACCAGGGATTTGATGTTTCCAGCTGAGGGACTCACTCATCTCCTCCGCAGATCCTCCACCATCAGATATCGGAGTCAGGCTGGAGACGGTCTGCGGCAAACAACAACTCAATAGCACTACGTGGAGTCAGGAGGGCAGAGGAGAGCACAACTACCTGAAAGAAGGGGGACAAGAAACAACAAATCAAAATGAATGGGACTGAGACTGATCGCGGTACTAATGAGCCGTGAATATGAACTGTTTGCTTCACCCAGCACTAGACAGCCTGTGTTTCTGGTGTTTACTGACAGGGCAAGACAACTTGCCCAGCGAAACTGTCTGCTCGCTAATAACTGTAGTTAAATCACTTTAAGGAGCATAATGACTGGTAGCATTGTACTCTTAATGAATGTGTGCTTTGACTCATTTCTACCCACATCTTACCGGGTGATTTGTTGTGACTGCCATTGTGTTTACTTCGAGGCACCAGCTGAAGAAGCAGGGGGTTTCCTCCCCTATAGTGCAGTTTCCTCTCAGCTGAAAGCAAGGCGAGTGCCACCGAAGTGCTGCCAGCCCTGCTGTGTGGAGAGCCACAGTCCCCGTTCAGAAACATCACTTCAGGCCAGGCACAGGCTGTTCTGCACATTGAGCACTGCTGGGATGCTACCACTTCTTTTTTGATCAAGTTTTTAATTCAAGATTGGTCTGATGAATGAAGCTGTTGTTCACTAAAGCCATGAAACACACCCTGCTCTACATAGCTATCTGTTTTTCTTAAGGGAAAACCAGTATGCAGGTGTTCAGTGTGAAGGTTCTTCCGCAGGGCAAAGCTATCGGTAAGGAGCAAGCGCATGTGGTCTTGCTGTGTGAAGTCATAGGACCTGCTCTTACAAAGCCTCAAGTTCAGCAGTGTCCGTAGGGTCAGAACTGCAGGCAAGGATGTGGGGCAGATTTATCTTAACTAGACCAGTTAAAATGAATTTGCTTCTTTAGTGCAAATCTGAGGAGAGGAAGCACAAGCATCAAAAAGCATGTCTGTGTGCCTGTTTCCTGCAGTAGCTATCGAACCACTTGTGCTCCTCAACGCATGGCTTAAATGTGCAGTACTGCTGCATTTCAGCTTTCTTTGTTGTTGTTCTTTATTTCATCTTTTCACTTCAAATAAAGAAAGGAATCTGGAGTTAAGTTACTACAGATCCCTTCTGTACCAATGATAGTCTCCCCCTCACTTTTCCCCTTCCCTTGTCCTCCCACACAATCTGTGGCAAACTGACACTGATTATCTATTCTCCTTCCTATGGATGAAAAATTCTTTGTAATTTGCAGATGCCAAAGGCTGACACTATCTTACTTATGTTACATGAGAATCAGACGATAGCACAGTATGTGCTCATCTTGTTATCACGCAGCTTAATTCTGAGAAACATGAAGGGACATGTTACCAAAGTGTTTTGGGTGTACGAGCCAAATATCAACAATAGCCACTGCCAGATAAAAGCAATTTCTTCTTGGAGTCCCACTACTGAACCCTGAGGGGATTTGTGCAACTAACTGCAAACTCAGAGAGAAAAATTAGAGCTGCAACTTTAACGTCTGAGAAAGGATGCAGCCAAATACAGTAGGACTTTCCTCCCAGTATCTCTGAGGGCTCAATGAAGGGGATAAATGTCAGTATTTGCTCCTTCATTTTTACAGACAAGGGGAGAATTGCCCAGACGTCCATCTCTTCTCCAGGCAGGTCTCTTCAGGACAGTGAATGTCGTTTGAAGACCTTCTCGTTCAGTAGAACACACCTGCCTTTGACACTTCACCTGAAGCGCTACCCCTCTGGATGGCAGCCTAGGAGCCAGGAGCTCCTGCCCCAACCCACTGCGCTGCAACGGGCAGTTCCCCCTCACCAGAGGGCAGGGAAGGATGCAGCTGACATCGGATGGTGAACCTGGAGGGGTTTATCTGTCTGCCTGCCTCAGCCACAACCACAGAGATGGTTGTGTTTTTCAGGAGGGTGAACCATCCACTCGTGTTCTTTCCCCTTTCTTCGCTCTCATGATTAAAATGGAAAAAAAACGTAATTTCTTCTTGTGAACATAGGAAACTTCTCACTAGGTTAGCAGAGCTATTCAACACCATCCAAAAACAAATGATGTGTAGGAAACACCATATTCCTTTGTGCTTCTCCATGAGAAATAAATCTGTCATTCATATTCAGATGCAAAGCAGTTCTGTGGATGGAAACATGTATCTCCTACTCCACATTTAAATGTCATTTGCCCCAGCTCCAAACAACGCTGAAGTAATCAGTGAGTCCTGTCAGTTTTTCTGTTACTTTCCTCAATTCTTTATTTTTGTACCCACACATCTCTCCATTTCTCCAAGAGCCAGTAATTAGTATAAATGTCAGTGCTTTGTTTGACTGGAAAAGACTTGGGAGGCCAGTGTTCCCCAACGCCTGAATCTGATCGCCTAAATGCCACAAAAAACAAGCTCTGTTAAATGCTGGCATGAGTTAGACAAATGCCTGACTTTTTGAAAAAAGAATAATCCCAAACAGGTGGCACATATTCACAGCTATAGTGCAGAAATCCAGGTAAATCCAACAAACTCCTAAACTTTTTTTTCTATGAGGCTTGCACAACTGCTTCTTTTCTTCTCTCCTCTCTCTTCCTCCTCCTGCCTCTCCCCCCAAGTCCTTTCACCTCCAACACAGCACATTTGGACAAAGGGCAAGATGCAGTAAAAGCTTAAAATTCTTTAGGAATCTGCCTCAGATGGTGACCTGCCGCTAGGGTTAAGCCAAAGCAAAGCAACACCAGATCCCATGTCACCACTGTCAAGCCTCAAGTCCCTCTAGAAAGCCAGTCAAAAGTTTGCCTGCATAGTTCTCAACTAACTCACACGTTAACCCTCTGCTTATCTTTCAGGGTGTGGATTAACTTGTCCATCAGTGCGTCACAACTCAGTCCTCCTTCCAGATGGGAATTTTATTTGTTGTTTTGAGGAGATTAGCAATAAGCTAATTGGGGAGAAACGTGTTATCAGATAAAAAAACCCAAACCACTGCTGAAAATCGCACTCTGTCTAACAAAATACTGCTTGAGACTGCTTTGCAAAGACAACTAAAATGTGGAAAACACATGTCAAACCCAGGGGCTGCTCAGCCTTTGGGTGGCTCCATTTTGCTAATGATTTCTCACCAATCAAAACTGCATTCTGTAGGAACTGAAAACAAGACGTTTACAAGCCACCCTAGAAACTAGACTTATGTTTACAATGTAGCCGGTTACACAGCACTTTGCAGTTTTCAGATTACTCTCTATATTTACACCTCTCAGCAGATACCCAAATTGGTCTTTTACATGATCCTCCACAGTTAACAGTGATTTTTAGCACCTCAGATGCCACTGCAGCCCATTCATCCTCTTCTTCTCAGTCCCCACTCCATTCAAATGACAGCTGCCGTAGTCAAGTTCTGCTGCCAGAGAGTGGAAGAGGCAAAGAACAGCTGCATGGACACTACTGAAGCTCCACCATGGAAGCCATCCTCCCTCCAGGATTCCAATAGCATATCTGAGGGCCAGAGAGACTTGGGACTTTCTCCACATCACCTGCTTTAGGCTATTTAAGGCATCTTGTGGTCAGGTATCTATCAGAGATACCCAGCCTGGAGCAGAAAGCAGTACAGCTGTATCCGGGCTAATTTATCTTGCTCCTCAGTAATGCCAACTGATATGTCACTAGATGGTGCCCAGACCCTTGGCAGGCTCCTTCTGAGCATCCCTGTAGTGTATCCTGTAGATACAGTGCCAGGGAGTCTGTAGCATTTTGGACAGCAAATGTTTCTGTTTATAAAGAATACCAAGAAATTAATCTTTTAAGACATGGTGAAAGCTCCTTCAGAATAATAGCAGTCTGTTCTGAACTCTCCTACCTGAGTTTGAACTTTTCTTGCTGACTCTAACATGTAAAAAACATACCCTTAGTGCCTGAACACTTATTGCTTACGGATGTTTCACAGGAAAATCTCAGCACCATTCCTATCCATGTGATTGTAGGCTTGATACTAGTGCTACAGGAAACGTTATCTGATGTATTATCTTAGTCTTTGTTCAGATGAGAACTGTACATTTAGAGCTGCTTTTACCTGGGTACCAGGTTTGCGTGCTGCTACTAGATCCTTCACCATTTTGACCTCAGAGACTGTCACTCCACCAACCACAAAGATGATCAGAAGAGGATGATCCCCAGGGTGAGGGCGATTCACCTGCAAAATGAAGGAAAACATTATTTGTAAGTTCAACTCCAAACCTTGACTACCAGTGATTGGCTCCCTGAGCTGCCGGAGGAAGACTAATGAGGAAGCTTTAAGGAACAAGGTGCAAATTACTACCCAGTAAAAGCAAGGAGTCCAGCCTAAACATGCTAGAATCCCTGCCTGAGGTCAGCAATGGAAAGAGTCATAAGTAATGTGTTTTCACCAGTCCAGTGAATAATCCTTTATATGAAAATCCTTTACAATGAAACTAAATGAGGTTCATTATAGTATAAAATCAGTTTCTAGCTTGTTTCATTTCAGAGTTTTCAATACTTCTGTGACTGGTTGTAACTAATACAGAGAAACTTTAGCTCAAACAAAATACTTGTTTCATTTTTCCTCAATTATCATTAAAATGGCAATAACGTTCCACATCAGTTAATACTTTATAAAACTGCATTTTCATTTTCAACATGAAGGTGATGCTTTACATTAGTTTTCTCTCAACCACTTCTAGAAGTTGAGTTACTTTGCTCTTTCCGAGTAGACTCTTTCTTTCTCAATGTAACACACTCCCCTGACAACACCTTGCTTGAGTCAGGGATGTCAGTGGAGCCTGTGCAATTGCTCTTGTCACTCCGAGTATGAAACACTCCAAATGTTTGGCTCCAAAAAGTGACAGTGAGAACAGTTTAATTTGCTCTTTTTAAGACTCTCCACCCCCTCTCCTTCCACAAGCGTAGGTTTTTGACATCATTCACTCGACAGAATGAAAGTGGTCCTCAATCCGTGTTTGGGCAGAGTGTAGTTCCTTCGCTTTCACCACCAGAGCAGCTACCTTTGATCCTGGCAGCTCCAGCTCCTGAGGGCACAGCTCTTCGTCTCTTCCTTGTTGTGGCTGCCCTGTACTTAGTCTTTGGGCAGTTTTTCATCCTGCAGCTCTGTCAAGCTTTCTGACTGGCAACCTTCAGAAGAGACTCTTCCCTTTGAAGCACGCATGAGGATGGGGGGATGGTGTGCTCTCTCTCCAGGCTGGCTGGCCTTTGACTACCCGGGGCTGCCTGTTCAGTGCTGCTCCCCAGGCAAGGAGCTCCTCAGCTCCCCAGGAGTTTAAAAACAGCACAGAAAGCCTTAGCTAGATGCTTTAGTGAGCCCAGTATTTGTGTACTGGCTGTTTACTCTCTTAATCACCCCCACTTTGCCATCCACCTTCACTGAACTGATGGCAGGTTAGCACACATAATGCAACTCAGAGCTCAGAGCGGTGCGACCTGTGGTTCTGGTGAGATACTGAACAATTTTCCATTTACCAGACCAATCAAACAGATACACCAGAGCCTACAAAACCTTTTTTATGTATTCTCCCACATCATGAAACTCTTACTATCTGCACATAACATAGCGTCAGCCTCAAATGAAAAACAGTTCATTCCTATTACAAACGCCATGAGGAGTTTAAGACAGACTTAAATATTTACATACAAAACAAGTACGATAGAGCCATTACATGCTAAAATATTAGAGTATTTCATGCCATAATTGCTGTAAGCAGTAACACAAAGTTAAAAAAACAGCTGCTTGCAAGAATGGTGAAGACAAAAGTTGACAAAACACTCTGCTACAGCATTTCAAGGCAATACAAGAATTACTGTTTTATTTCCTTCCACGGACCTTTGCTCTTCTTAACCCTGTCACCAGAGCAAACAGCTCCACTCTATCTCACGAAGCTTCTGAATGATCCAAGACGTATGCAAAAAGTCTGAACTTCAGAAGCTTGCTGTTGAACAAAGCCTCTCTTCCCTAATATCTTTCTTAGTGACAACAAACTCACCATAAACATGTGTGCATAACACTGGACACACTGAAAGGACATCCAATATAAGAGCGTTGATTGGAAAACACAAGCTTTCATGGCAATACTAAAGAGAAAATGTCTTGACAAATCATTTACTTCAGTAAACGTAGATCCAAACACATGGTGCCTATATAAAACTTATTATTTTTCAGAAGACTAAAGTTCAAACCACAAATTCCAGCAATGCATATTAAAAATACTATTAGGCATGCAAACTCTAAATTAAATTAAAATTGCAATGAAAAAGGTCTTGGAATCTGTAATTTTGTTATGCTATGCACAAGTGTTTTGAAGGAGGACAATAATTTGGGTACAAAATATTTGGCTGTGTCAAGAATGCAAGTTTCTGCCAAGATTTTTTTGTTTGATAATACAGCCACCCAAGGCTCTCTCTTCTGAAGGAACTGGCCACATGTAGCTAAACTTATCCCTGTGATACAGAAGAAGAGCTGAAGTGGACTACAACAAAAGCAACGTGTATCTTCCGGGATCCTTTGAAAATTTGGTTGTTTTGGGACATTTCTGATGTTTCTGAGTCACATTTACTGTGTAATCTGAATTTTGCAAAAATCTCCAAGTGATATTCATTTTCAGTTCAAAATGCTATGCATTAAATTAATTGGGATGGTTATGTCGGGTAATTAGAAAGACTAACCATGAAAAAAGCAAAACCATTACATTGGTTGAAGGAGCCTGAATGAAGAAAGAGGAATGTTTCCCTGAGGTAGAAGAGCATCTCAGCTGGATGTCAATCTTCTCTCCATTTCCGAGCCCACCACCACTGCATTTCCTCAGGAAACGGTTAGAGGACAAGAGGTATCTTTAAAAGTCTGTCCTAGATGAACATGTCTGAGTCCATCATTTACCAAAGCATGTTTATGTGAGTTGGCATTTAAATTCAGGCATTGAGGAAGAAATAAAAATATAAGGAAGCTCATGAAATAATTACAGTGCTGATGGTGCAGTAAATGGAGAAGATCCTCTTGTGTGAGAAATACAGGCTGGTCAGAAACTCATTCGCATAATAATCAACGTGCCAACAAGCTTGCCAACAAGCCAGACTACAAAGTAAATGAGAAAGCAATGACACATTTGTGAGGTATGTGATGATGCCTACGAAATATTCATCCTACGTTAGGTTCACTTGCTCATCTGTTATATATTCCTTTCAGTAGAGTATTTTTCTTACTAGCAGAGAAGCCAGTGCTTACAGGTACATATTGCCATAATACACTTCATACTCTTACATAATACTCTTCAATGAAGAATTCAGGATATGCAGTAAGACAGAGCTGAATGTACAGCATACCAGCTACTCCCCACATCCCTCTAAACATTTAAGGAACACGTAGCATAGGCTGATATGTAAAGCAGAGTGAGCTCTTGTAGAAAGACTGTCTTAAAGCACGCAAAGAGCATCCAGAAAGCATATCTGATTAATAGGCTTCCTTCCTCCCCACTGCAAGTTGAACCTTGCCAAGTGATAGAAAAGTCACTGAATATGGAGCTCCTCTGACAACCTTCCTCTCCTGTGATACCTGACTGTTCATACTTATTTCTCTCCTACCTCAAGGCTGCTCTGTGTCCTTAAAATCTTTTGATGAGGTGCCTCACAGAATGCCTTTTGGAAATCCATGTAGGTTACATGACCTGGCACTCACTTCAATTTGCTTTTTGGGTGTCTCTGAAGAACTCCGAAAGCTACACTGCCTCTTCCCAGACACATCATCCTTATTTAGGTGTCCAGCCTGTTCCATTCCTCTTGTTTTGTTCAGCAGGTGCTACCCATCTATACTGTACCTGCAATGTGGTGACTCAAGCTATTCCCAACCCCTCCACAAGGATTTAACTCTCCTAAACACCCCTTAAGTTCTGCTGCACAAAATCAACTCAAACACATAAAATCAGCTACTGCCATATGTTTCTATGACCTCAGGAAAATCTTACAGATGAGCTTGGGAAGCTTGGATTACCTTCATGAACATGCTGAATCCGGTTTTAAGGAGATCAGTGAGGCCTGATGACATATGCTCAATATCAACAGGATCAGGTCGATCAGGATTACAGATCTCTTCCACTACCTGTTTCAGCAGCGGTTTGTAGGAAGCCTGCATAAAAAGAACAAGGCACTGTGAATGAAGCTGTTTAGACTTGGTGCAACTGCTCTGCTAAACATTTTATCTCCATTAAAGGCAACAAAAATAATTATCCTAGAAAGGAAACTATTCAGAGGGTTAAAAAAAAATATCGAAGCAGCAGGAGGTTTTGTGACCTTGACCACAAATGGTGTGCACCAGCACAGCATCAAACTGAAAAGACTGGAGGACGGCCACACACTTACTCTGCTCCACGTGTATTACATGTGTAAAGGGAGGCAAGGAAGAAAGAGGACCTCTAGTTTCTCTGGAATCTTTTGAGAGGTAGTCCAGAAAGGGATGTCATTCCTGTTGCTATCCCTTTTAAAGAAATCACTTAGTTGATTTACTGAAACTAGATCAATACTTATTGCTGTGATCTATTCCTTTGAAGTAACGTATAGCTAAAGTAAAGTCAAGAAGGTTTTTAAATCTGTCTTCTGGCTTCTCTCTTTTTCTTCTAGGTTAAGCATCCATTTCAGCTTAGAAAAGTGAAATCTGGAGTTTCAGGGAGTCTTGGAAGCAGAGTTGGTTGTTGTCTGTCCGGATACACGTGCATCCAGATCTCATGCCCTTTGTAATGATTTTACAAACTCTTAAACAGGGATTTTTAGGAGGGGTTGCTTACTGACCACTCCGGCCCTTCCCACAGGTGTCGTGTCAGCACTGAAACCTGGATATCAGCAGGGTTGAGAAGAAGCAAACCTGTCTGTTTGTCCCTCAAGGGAGAGCAGAGCTATGGAGTCCCTGTTAGTCCTTCAGCTTCTATGGCCAGGTCTCTCTACATAATACTTCCAACTGTAGAAAACCTCAAGAAAAATGGGCCAAACAACCATGCATGTGTCAGAGCTTCAGACAAATTAGAGACCAGGAAAAACAGAACATACAAAGGTACAAATGGTCATCATCATGGAAGATCTATTTCCAAAGGATCCACCCTGCATCCTCTTCAGGGTCCACAAACCTGTGCTGAATATGAGTTAGTAGCCTAGAAATTTCCACATTCCCTTACCAAGGATGCAGGGATTCTAAGATAAAATTTTAGAGACTTACAGAAAGATGCTCTGAAAAATGAAATGAAAATTTAACTTTACTTGGGTTACAGATGGAGTTTTGCTTTGCTGCATTCAGCTTTGCCCAAGTTGCAATGGAACCACAATCATTTCAGGAAGTGCAACAGTCCTAGAAAATTAGCAGCTTTCAAATTTGTTTTACTTTGGGATGAGCCCAGGTATACATCATCCCCTAGATTTCTTAAAGGAATCAAGTGTAACATCATTCATTTTGTAAAGATGGTATCTCCATGAGACATCATGCAAGACAAATATAAAAATGGATGGAAAATAAAAAACAAGTGGCTTGGCCTGAAACTAATTTTTTTTTGAGTAATTAATGTTTTTCATCCCACACTTTACTGTGAGAAACACAACTTACAGTTTTTGAATACAATCCTGTCAACAAAGATTTATACAACTCATCTAGTTCTTCGCACAGCACATGTGTAATTTTTAACTGAGCCAACAAAGCAAATTACAGCAGACATGAGCTGCAGGATCTTATAGAACATGCCAAGATTTGTGTCAAAACTAGTCACGCAATAAACAACTGTTTGAAAATACACATGCAGGCATGAAGTCTTATGTATAAAAATCTGTTTAATATCTTCATAGATGAGGAACAGAAAAACATTAGAAATAAAATATTTTTGGAGTAGAGATCAAATCACAGTTAAACAGAGAGGCTTACTGCACAAAATTAAAGGAAAAATATTACTTGACTTCAGACAAAACTACGTACTCAAAAGATGTTAAAAATGTGCTATGATTTCTATGTTTACATTTTCCGCACCAAAACTCAGTGCCCCTTAAAATGATCCAACTAAGCTACACAGATACTAAAAGGCAGATACTCTGACCACTTTTTCTCAGCTATGATAGTTTCAGATATTTTCAAAATATCTTATGAAGTGAAATTTCTCTATCATATTTTTAGGGAGTTTTTATTTTTTATACAACCCCCAACAGCTGCATTGATTTCTAACTCACATAACAGAACTTTAACCAATGTTAAATTTTGGGGAGCTCAACTGTTTACAACTGTTGTTAAAAGCCTCAATGGCAATGGGACATACCTCAGACAAGATTATAAGGAGAAAAGGAGAAGAAGACAGAGAAAGAAAGAGGGCCAGAAAATAAGAGGGAGAGAGGGACAAACTTACTTCAGATCATGAAGAAAGGAAAAATACGGTAGTTAAAATATCAGGCAAAATAAATACTCTTCTCTTGCCTGGCCACTATATGAATTGGTTTGATAACCTGATGAAAATGTTAATCATTTTATGTAGGACATATAAACTCCAACGCTACAGAAAGTCCTTCTAAGAGGCTACCCAATTCCCAGTTACTTATCTACAAAAACCTTTTCTGACCTTTAAGAAGAAATGGAAGCTTCCCAGCTCCTGACAGATAAAGCAGAAAGGCACCTATAGGCTAAATCCATTCATATAGTGCTTAGCATATGGCCTCAGGATCGGCACTGCTTCCTCAGAGGAGCTGAACTGATTGCACACAACTCATGTATTAACACCTGCCAGTCAAAAGAGAGGTCCATTTGTAGAGAGCTCTATGTATGATGGAAGAAAAAAAAAAAAATGTACTGCCTGCTTATTTCTGCTCCTCTAAACCTCCTAAACGGCCCTCAGCAGAGGGTCGAGACTATTTAAGCAATTAAATCCATCGCAGAGCCAGATTAGGGGGCTGCAAGGTTCTAATACATCCCTTGCTGTGTTCCAGCACTCAGCCCTACAACCTGGGTTACATCCAAAGAACATACTGATGCTAATTACACTTCCAGGAAACTTTTAGAGGGCACTTTCTTATCATCTGACTGTGCCCCTCCATTGAACTGTATTAAATGTTTAACGATTTTCCCCATTTCAGACACCAGACTGGTCTTAACTGCTAGGAGACTTCAGTAACAGGTTTTTTCTACCTCAGTTTTCCAGTGACATTTTGCAAAACTCCCAATTTCTGTTCTTACAAAGCAATGCTTAATTTGAACTACATCCCTTTGCTGATCTACAGCATACTTATGTTTGGAAAGGGTTGTTTTTTTCTGGCTCAAGGCGAGAATAAAATTTTATGGCCTCTCTCTAAATCACTTTATGTGCTTTCCATTGTAAACCTCTATTTTTAACTGAAAAAGTTAAAACACTTCAGTGGAGACTTTTAGAGAGAAAGTGAAAACCACTGTATATTAGTTTTGATGACCTATGGTAGTAATTCTGCTCACATTTTAGAAACAAAAGCTGCATTTTCCACCTATTTATAAACAGACTGCTTCTCACACTTACAGGAATGGGAAAGGAAATACACGGGAATATATAGTTGCTGTATGGATGTGGACATCTGCTTTCTTATTGCATGAGAGGTCTAAGTCCCGAACCATCTTGACCAAGCCCTGCCTTTCAAAGACCCTTATGTCATATCACACTGCAGCAGTGCAAATCCACAAATTCTTCCTCAGACACTTCTTTGTTGACATTAACATGGACAGGCCTGAGTTTGGATGAAGGACTTGAGGAAGTACTTGATGGCTAGGTCGATTATAAAATCTATACTTAAACATCTTGCATGTGGGCATAACACACACAGGATTAGCACATCAACACAATTAATGCTGCAATTTTGACAGTGTGTTAGAGAAATAATATACACAGGGTAAAAAAAGATCCACTTGCCTGGTGGGTGTTGCTGCCTGGATTATGTATGGCATTAAACTGTTTCATGTGCATTCGAGCTCTTGCAATATCCCTGAGGGACCGAAAGATATAATCCACTGCTTCTGTAGCTTTCTGAGATGTCAGGTTCAGAGATGAGTCACAGCCTGAAGAAATAAAGAAACATGCAGCTGAGTGAGTAAATTTTTAAGTGTTTTGATAATAACCAGTAGGAAAAGGGTAACTAGGAGGAAATTTAAAATTAGTTTCATCATGTTATATTCTAGTGGCTTGTTTGACAGCATCTCCTCAGCATGGCATGAGGCTCTGTAGCTAATCAAGAAGGCATAAATCCTAGACAGCAAGCAAAGTGAACAGCACCTTGCTAATCACATTTGTAACCTAAATCATACAACAATTTCATTGGCGCAGTGTATGTTTTGCTCTCTGCAGCGAACAGAAGATCTCATGCTAGCAGGGCCTGAGGAAGAGCCCCATGTGGAAAGAAGCCAGCTGGTTTGCTGATCTCCTTGGGGTGAAAGAGCCACAAAGAGGGGAATTGCTCCTCTGGTACTGTACCTGAGCCTTGGCTAGCATCCTGCTGACTCCAAATGCACTTCCTACCTTTGCGACAAGAAAAATAGGAAGAATCTCTGTTACATCCAGTGGAAATAATAGCTACACATTGGAAATAGTCCTTATCCCTCAAAGTGGCACAGTTATTACTTTTAATGTATTTTTCCAAAGCCTTTCTGCTAAAATGTAATGCTTATCTTCCACTGAGGCCAAACTCCATCTACAGGATAATGTAAAAGGTCCCTCCAGGTGAGCAGGCAGTGCCTCAGCAAAGAGAAAATTTTAGCCTTGGCTCCATCCCCCTCACCACAGGACCTATATTGCACAGAAGCATTGAAAAAACGCTTTCTCAGCTGACCTGCTGATGAGAATTAGTCAAGTGAGATACAACTGGGTGACCTGATATTTGTATCGCCCTGCTAACACAGCCCTATGCCTTTTGACATCTCTGGTCTCCTCTCTTCTTGCTTGATTCCTCATCCCTGTGGTGGCAGATCCATCACAAAACATCCCTTTTTGCCAAATACACACACTCACTCCTGTTTATTGCCAGTGTCTTCTCTGGGGGATGCTGCTGTAGTGGTCTGTGCCTGAGCAGAACCCTGCTGAGAGGATGGGGTCTCCCTGCAGGTCCAAGCACACATTGGTTTGCATCATGCTGCACCAGCGGAGCCTGGCACTTGAAAACAGACACCCAAACTGTCGTGAAGGCATCTGGATTTTTGGGTGGAGGGGCTCAGAACAAACTTTCCTCTACAACTAGTAGAGGACAGAATCCTTATGCACTAAAGAAACAAGAAAAAAAGTGGCACTTACAAAATTTACAAGGAATTTGTAGTAGCTAATCTGGATCACTCTCACATTTTTGCATTCTGTACGGCAGACTATATAAATATATACACACATATATATACGCACACACTTATAGAGGTATGAAACTTTTCCTACAAGATGGTGATTAGACACTGAGCTTTCATTTGTCTGAATATTGTTTGTTGAAAGGCTCCCAGTCAGATGCCCAGCTGGTGCAGCAGAACAGATAAAATAATTGTACTTCTGCAGGACTACACCAAAACAAGCTGCTGAGGATTTATGTCATTATAACCCACAAAGCAATGAAATCTCAACGACTCCCAAAATACCTTACAGAAACATTTTTGTTGTTATGTATATGCAAGATCTGCATGCTCTGATACTCTGATTAACCAAAGCTTAGTTCTTCATTTGGCTGAGGAGCCAGTGTGTTGTCTGTGACAGCCCTGAACACAAATCCCTCTCTGCACCCCACTCCACTGGTGTCTTGAAATCAGAGAGACCCCTGTGAGTGATCTTGTGCCAGTTTATGTGCAAAGAAATGACGCCCAGTGGCTGGAAAAAGTGAAACCAAACACCTCCTGGACAGCTGAGGTCGATAAAGTCCTACCTAACAAATCGTGGTTTATATTTATTACTAGCACAGGTAAAATACTTCAAGATCTTGTTGGTGTACTTTTACCCTGCCCGTGGCAAAACAAGAATGAGAAAACAGGGCAGTCCCTGTTAGCTCCCAGCTGAGAGGCTGCACATATTTAATAGTTAACATCTATAAAATATTTTGCAAATAAAAATTTAAATGAAGAGCCATATTTAGTTATTGTGTTTCTAGATTTTTGTTCTCTCCTAGAGATAAGCTTTCTCTATGTCAGCCACACTAGAGATAAGCAGCTCCCAGCTAATGCAAGTACTGGTATTTTCTTCATCCTCTCTTCAGTTCTTTATCAGCAAAAGCTACTGCTTTTGGCCAAGCCACTTCTGCAATTTTTCCTTTTGCTAGCAAATGCAAGTCCTCTGTGTTGAACAAGTTCAGACAAGGTAAAAGTCACATTAAGTTTCTTTTGCTTTTCACACTCTTTTTCTTTTTTTAATCGCTTATTTTCTTGGACCATTTAAAAGCCTTTGGTTTTGGCCCTACAGTTTTATTTCTCGTGAAAGTAAATATTTGTTTCCTTCTGCTGGCATAACTTCTCATTCTCTCTTTTTATTTTGACAAGAGCCTTTTGACCAAGAAGTTTCAAGCCAGCTTGTCACTTCCCATTTCGGGAGCTGCAGGCACCTTCCAGTGGATGCGATCTGGCTTTATGGCTGGATACCTCCAAGCTGCTGCTCACCTTGCTTGGCCCAGTACATCCCACTTTGCTTTTAGTTACTGGGTCAATCTTCTCTTGAGCAACATCTCGGTGAAATGCAGCCCCTGTACCGCCTCTCACCGCTCGAACCTCATTGCCAGGGAAATGCTGTCTGGAGCTCGCCCGTTCCTTTGCAGCTGGTGCTGACACACTCATGGGTTGGAGGAGGCCATGAAATCATTCACCCTCACTATCCATTTAACAGGACACAGGGTTTCATCACCGTCACCCGAAACAAAATGAGAGGTCTTCTGTGTCCAGCCAAGCCTCCTGGCCGACCTGAGTGTATCTTGAGGAGCAATGGAGCAGGGGCTCACTGAAGCAATGGCTCTTCCAGTCTACATGGCAGAGCACAGTGCTGGATCCAGTTTGGGACCCAGCAGGACACTGGGAGTCAAAACTCTGGTCCAGTACCAGTTTAAGTCTGACCACATGGAGGGAAAAAGAGGCATCCTTTCAAAGGCTTCTCTGAAATGGGATTTCCTTGGGAGTTTTGATGAAGAAATAACACGTCTGGGAAAGTCATGGGTCTCTTTTTCCAGCCTGACAGCCAGTTCTTACTTTTTAAAATTAAATTTAAAAGTAGGTTATTTTGCAATCCCTTATTGTTGAAATTAAATAACAAAACCTCAGATTCTCTGAAGGCTGCTGCCTACCTGTCACACTGCCCTAGGTTTGAAGAGGGAAGCTGGGTTTCTCTCTGGCCTGGAGAACAACAGAAGCTTGTGTTGCACAAATGGCAGGAGGCTACAAATCACCTCCCGTTCACACCTTCCCTGTGAATGGGGCTGTGTGCGCATATGGAGAGCAGAACACAATCCCTCTTCTCTGCCAGCTTCATGCTACCAAGAAATCTGCTCCTTTTACAACAATGAAGAGGTGGAATACATTAGCTGCTGCATAGCTCATGTGCTAATTAACACAACTCTTCCTGTTACTTTTTTTTCACGTGAAGTTAAATGGCATTTGCAGAGCAGGCTGAATGAAGCCCTTTGAATCCCAAGCCCTATAACATATAGGAAAAGGCATTTAAATAAAATCTGGGCATTTCCTGTCAGACTTGAAGAAGCTGAGTTGTGGAAGAAAGAAAATCATGATTAACCAGCATGGCACTAAAGATTTAAAAGCACATACCTGAGACCTTGATGATACCCCAAGAAGAACTCAACCTAGTTCTGCAGTAAGCACTGTCTGACCTCACCGATGCTGCTTCTGTTTCTGCTTCCATCCACTTGCACTGGATTTGAGGACAGTGAGACCGTCAAGAGCCGCATTTAGGACCTAACAGGATGAGACTACTAGCCCTTATCTTTTACCTACTTTTGAACTTTTTCATCAAAGAGAGCACAACTCCTCTTAAGCTACACAACTGCATAACAATTAGTACCAGAACTAACTCATTTTCACAAGAACCTTGGGAAGTGGAGAATAGAGATGCTCTTCTCTACAGTTTGGAGTGACCCAGAAGCCAAAATGGACCAGTTTTCCTATTGATTTCTGAAACTGGAAGGAAGATACTTTAGGAAAAGGACATAGACATTGTAAACTCATGAGATCTCTAAGCAGAGAGGGGCATGTGATTGATTATTCCCTCCCTGAATTCAGTGAAAGAGAATTTCAGGCCTACATACCAGGAAACTTTTCACTTTGCTTTGTCTCTTTTTGTAAATGGTCCAGGTGTTAAAAACAAACTCCTTCTTTCTCTAAAGCAGTATCATAATAATTAACACTGTGTGAAGATCTTTGACACTTCCAAGACATCACTGAAAGGCTACAATTCTTAGAAAGCTAAAAACTTAAGAAATCTGAAAGTTCACCACTTATACTCTGTTTTATTAGTATCAATTTAGGTGCTTTCTAACCTTAGGCTCTCCCTACAGCCCATTTACAGAAAACTTGCCCATTGCAAACCCTGGAATGGAGTTGGCAGAGTAGCCAAGCTGTTTTAGAAGCACACACTGAAGCATGAGCTTAACCAGAAAGCTGGTACTTCGAAGAAGAGAAAATCCAGCATCAGGATTGTATTATGCAAGCTGTTTCTAGATATGCAGAGCTAATTTGCTTGTCAGTGAAAGACAGAGGAAAAACAGAGATATAGAGTGCCTTGAGGGTCAGAACTCAAAATACAGCACTATGATATTAAACTAATGAAAATCTTCTATTTTTATACTTTAGACAATAACATAGTGATGGGGGCCTTTCTTTTTCTAGCAGATCAATCTAAGAGCATACTTATGTATACCCACAGCCATATGTTTTATAATAGTTTTGATATATTCATGCATTAAGATTGTTATGAAAAAGTATGTATGAATGCATATGGTTACAGAGACCATAGCTGTTTTTTTTGCAAAGCAAAAAAAAAAAAAAGGCATGTCAAAATCAAAACTTGGATGAAATTTAAGTGATACTCGTCTCACTCTTCTTCTCCTGGATTCTGTCATGCAT
Organism: Apaloderma vittatum; assembly: GCF_000703405.1. Lineage (NCBI taxonomy): Eukaryota > Metazoa > Chordata > Aves > Trogoniformes > Trogonidae > Apaloderma > Apaloderma vittatum. The sequence goes on along the minus strand of NW_009694036.1, from coordinate 48,303 downwards.
TTGAATCTTTATCCTTAAATCTCATTTGATATCATGCTGTCTGCTGCATCTAAAAGAGAAGGCAGTAAGCAAGTGTCACACTGTGGGACAAGGAAGGACAGGCCAAAATACAAGACATCCCTCATTTCCCAGTAGTAACATCAGGACCGGCTGGGGCAGGCATGTCTGTGCTGCTGGCAGCTGCCAGCAAGGAGCCAACCTCTGGGCAACCTTGAAACGCTGAAGGCCAAGACAAGGCTACAGTGGGCTGGGTTCAAAACAGGGATGGCTTTTCTGACTTTAGCAAGTAATTTGGGTGCTATGTATTCGAACAGAAGAAAAGAAGGGTAAAATAAAACAGGGAAGAAGCTGAAAGATTTTTCAGAATGGTATTTCGGATTCAAAGGTGAATTAAAATTCCAAGAAAACAGGCACTTTGTAAAAAACAGACGAAACTTATAAAAAAACCCAAACAGGTTTGTTTTGCTGAAGCCCTGTCAAAGCAATGTGTCGGTGCTGCTGGCACGGAGGTGCCAGAGCTCATCAGCAAGGGAAGGGGCAGGCACAGAGGTGCAGAGATAACTTGTCCCTACCCACGGCCTCGAGACACTCTTGTGCCCTCCCTACCAGTAAGCACAGCAGATTTCTAAGTCATGGTCCTAATTCAACCCTCTTCTCTCACCCTCCCTCTTCCCTCTCCCCCTTCCTGCTATGGTCCCTTGTTCCAGTCATGCCTCAGCCCTTCATTGATTGCATCTGTGAGGCTGAACTCAGCTTGGACTACACTGCTGTGAAACCACCCCATCCCCACGGCCCTCCTCAGGGAAAGGCAAGTTATTTGTGCAACGGAGGTGAGGAGGCTCAACCTCTCTGAGGCATAGGAGAGGTTATCATCACAACCAGAGCAAGAATTCAGGTTTTCCCAGCACTGGGCTTGATTAGCCCTTCTGCCAGTCAGAAAAGCACCGAATAACAGAGTGCAAACACGAGCTGGCAGAAAGCAAAGAATAGCAGCATATGCCAAAAAAAACCAAAACAAAACACCACATTAGAAAAAAGAGGGAAAATTTATATGAAGTTAAAAATCAAAGCAGAATGTCTTTCTCTCTTAATTATTAGCAACATCTGTTTTGAACCTATTTGAAGCCTGAGGTTCACATGGAGGGTCACTGTAGGGCTCCAGCTGAAGTCTGAAACTTCAGAATAAATCAAAGGGATTTTCTGAAAAGCTACACAACAGAGAAGGTCATCTCTGCATTTCTATAAATGCCATTTATGATTTGATTGGCACATGTGGGATGAAAACACAGGGACGCTCGGAGGCAGTCACCAGCACCATGCAATGTGAATGGAAGTACAGATGCCTGTGATGGGAGGAGGGTCTGACCCATTGCCAAGGAAACCATGGAAGCCAGTATTGTGACTGGCAGAGGTGCAATTTGTAGTTTATTTTAACCATGACAAACATCTCTAATTTGACAGAAAAGCCAGGGATGTGTTTTTTTTTAAAGAGTACCTAAATTTAGAATCCTGAATCTCCGCTTTGGCTTTAGCAGTGCTGAGCATCCAGGGATCGCACATGTACATCTCTGTGGGCAGTTCAGCACAAATCTGATGTTTATTACATAGGGACACATCCTGCGAGCTCTGGAGCTCACCGGGGAGGGATGACAAGAGCCAGCGGTGTGCTTGGAAAGCTTTTGTTGGCTTCAAGTGTAGGAACTTCTTCTGGAAACTGCTCTTTGGCGTGCAAGACACGCACAGCCTGCATGGCTAAGTACTTTGCTGGATCTCAGGCTCTGAAGCTGCACGCCTGAAAACCTGGCCACGTATCTACATGATTAAATATAGATTTAAGACTTACCTTTGGAGAGTAATTTTTTAAAAATAAATTTTGGCCTCAATATCTTGGATATTTCTATTTTACGGGAATATTTTATTGCTGCCTTCTTGCCAAAATCCAACAGTACAACATGTAATATCAACTTTTATGAAGCACTGCAAACTCAGTACTGCAAGCTCTCATATTACATGAAATTAAACCTGTCAATTCAGTGAACAATTACAGGGAAAAACTACAGCACTTACTTGAATAAATTACGTAAATTAATTGCAGGAGGAATTTAAGTTAGGCTCAGATGTGCTTTCTGAGGGAAATTAATGTAACAAATTCATTAGGGAACCATTCAGTTGCTCCCTCAAGTAGTCCATATCTTAATTAAAAAACCACACACATTAATAAAGTTACGGAAAATGCTCTGTAAGTCTAATAAGGTCTCCCCATGCTGTTCTTGCAAGAACTCAGTAAAACTCCAGGTTTTACTAAATGATACAGAGCTTTACGAACACACTACCTCAGGATCTATATGATCAAATGTCCTCAGTCTTTTGCAAATTATTCTCAGCTACCCTCCTTTTGTTTTCAGACTGGTGGTTGCACTTTGGCAAGGACAAATTTTTTGCTCCCATCAAGCACTTTTTTGCTACTGACACATCAGCTAACACCTCGCAATGACGCTATGAGATTTCACCCACGGATTTGCTGCCTTTCACCTACTGGGCAAGATACTCCAAGAGGTAACACCTACAGGAAGGTCAAACAACAGCATGGGGGTTATTTCATGTCTGGGTACCAGCAGGTGAGGCAGCAAGTACTACCAGCACAGCAAAGCCTCCTTGGCCACCAGAACATAGGACACGTTGTGTGTGTAATGGTATGCCTGCTCTCCTTCAGAAGAGCCAGCATGGTGGGACAGAGATGGGACCTGGGCATGGCCTTTGCTAATCATAGAAGCATAGAACAATTCAGTTGGAAAAGGCCCTTGGGATCATCGAGTCCAACCATTAACCCTACACTACAAGTTCGCCCCTAAACCATATCACCCAACACCACATCTAAATGACACTTGAACACATCCAGGGATGGCGACTCAACCACCTCCCTAAATGTACCCACTCAGGACCTAATGGCCCTGTTTCTTTCTCTCTTACTCCAAGTATCTGTAAGCTGCCCTTGTGTGAGAGACCATCCCTTCTTTTTAGGCTACGGCCTTGCTTAAGCTCAGACGGTGCTGTTAATGCGGCACTTCACACTACCTGACTGAGGAAAATAGTATGTGAAGAAAAGTGTTCCTAAGCAACTGTGTTTAAAGCAGACTGTGAAGGAAGACCCTAAAGGCCTGTTTTGTCTCTGCACTGTGAAGGAGCAGGGCAGGGAGGAAACTCATGGAAAAGTCTAGATGCTCTCCCCATGGGAGTCTAGATGCTTTACCCACTAGGCCTCACAGGGGAACCTCAGGAAAACTGCAAATGTCCTTGTTTTTCTAAAAATTTTCTTCTTTATGTTGATTACAAGGAATCAAACGACAGTAAAGCAAAATAAATTCTTCCGTATTTTGTTTGACTCTTCCATCTTTTTTTTCTTTTTTAGCTTGGACAATGAAAAGGAATACAATCGATGTTTTTCACATTCACAGTCCAGTTTGATTGTATGTTCCTCACACTGCAAAGTCAGGCTTGCAGACATAACTGGAAAATGCCTCCTTCTGAAAACAATTGTCCTACCTCAAATTTTTAAAAATGCATGAAACTATTTCAATTGATGGATCTAAGAATGATGGTAATGGAGAAATGACCAAGAGACATTTTCTTTGCAAATATAAGTTCTGAGCCAAATGAGAACTCACAGCGTCCTTAAAACTGATGAAGGTAGTTTTAGTCAATAACATAAATGTATAGAAACATAAGACCACAATTACAACTCATAGTCCTAATCTATTTATCAGCTACTAAAGCAAAACACTATCTTTTACAGGAAGACAATAATGCTATGTAAAATTATCTCTTCAAAAAGACCTCTTCACCCAATACGCTTATACAAAAGGTGGAAAGCCGTCTGAAAACTGACAAGTAGGCTGCATTCCCTGGGCTCTACTCAATAACAAGTAATAATTGCAATTTTATTTTTCCCCCTTATAGAAATTAATAGCATTATGGTACATCTCTTAAATACCTTTTGCTTTAAATTCATTACTATGCCCAGAACAATTTCCTTGTTTCTCTTAAAAAAAGTTGTAGTTTACAATCAAAAATTAAAATTAAACTATAAAAGGATTAAGCATTAGCCAAAACACTAAAAGGTTGCTTTCCAGGAGAGATAGCACGAAAAATCTAAAAGCTAAATGCCAGTCCTGTATTAATCGACACTGTTATGACAGTTTTGATGCTAACAGTAGGTAAAAATACACTGTAACAAGTTTACAAAGTTCATGGTAGTGAGAAATGGAGCTGTCAGATAAACAAAAATACCACAGACTTCCAGTTCATGTAATATTTGAAATTCGAGCATGAAAATCTGACAAATGACACACCATTTTTTATATACTTTATGTACTATTCAGCTAGGATCGTACTACCCAACTGGAAGAGAAATGAAAGAAAGACTAAATGCCATGCTCACTGTAATTATGACAGAACACAAAATGTGTAACAATAAACTCTCTGAAGTGAGAAGGTTAATCTATGACATTAGGTTTTATAGCTTAACTGCAATTTTAGAAGAAAAACATATGCTTTGAACTGCACCATGCTCAGTTCTGAAATTCTGGCTACAGAAAGCATTTGGGTGTGCTTAACCACATGTGAAGTCCTACTGAAATCCACCCAGAATACTTCAACCATATTTTATCAGCCCAAGTCCTCAGAAAAGAGAAATTCTACTATTCTACTTCACTACAGGCAAATAATTAATTTTAAAACAAAATATGCAAAGTGATTATAATCAGAATTACACCCAGCATAAGTGGACATTTCATGGTTAATACCCTCAGTGATTTTAAATTCAAATTTCAATGAGGTGTCTTACAGGTCTGCCTTTTTCAAAACACATTTCACTAACACTAAAACTGGTACATATATTTACAGGATGTGGTAATGACAAAAAAGGTGAATATTCCCATTTTGTGGCTGAATTTCAAACAAGATTTGGAAACTTTATGGCCACAAACTGTTTGACTGATGACCTTGCATATCACCACCCAGCAGCTCAGGCACAGGCTCAGGAGCTGCCTGGTACAGTGTGTTCACTGGACCTCTGTGGACTTACACAGCTCGATCAGATGCAGCTACTGCCTAAATAAAAACCTAATTCCGGGCTCAGTTCAGAGGAGGCTTGCTGAAGGAATGGCAATGATGACTTACTGGGGCCTGCTGGGCACAAGCTAATCAGAAGAGAAAGTCAAGTGGCATATCTCTCAGGGGCTCCGGACATTAGGAGGGGAAGGAAGGGTTCCCATTTTTCTACACTATCATGAACCCGCCAGTGCACTAGAGAACAATTTCCTATCTGGCAGATTGCATAAGACCTTCTCTCTTCCTTTTGTCAGCAGTGCAAAAACTGTGACATGCTCTGTCTCTCCAAACATAGCACAAAGCTGCCTACAATGTATGAAAATGTTAAAGATTCTGAAAATCAGAGGCTTGTGATGCTCTGCTGGAGACCAGAGATTGTACTGGGCAAGGATCATATATTTTTTTTGGCTTCTGATGCTTCATCTCCTGAAAATAGACATTGACACTGCACATTGAGATGGAAGAGAGGATAAAACAGGCTAAGGGCCGAACAGCTCTTCTTCTACCCTACAAGTGAGGATAGTTGAAGTATAACAATTTCCAGAGAAGGAGAATGTAAGTATTTATGGTAAAGGGCTTTACTGTATAACATAAAGAAAATCTTTTAAACACATAATATTGAAAGCAACAGCTACAATTCTCCACAATGAAACTGCAAATTCTATTTTAACATCAACCTACTACATTGCGAGTGGCACATGACCAAGGAAAAAAGGGCGAGAAACTGGAACGCTGAAAATTTCTGCATTTACACCATGACAACTCTTGTGCCTCACTGGACCCACTTCATTCTGCTTCTGTCAGTGGTTCCATGCACATAAAGGAAGGGTTTATATCTCCCTGGGGTCCTGGTCTCACCAGGAGACACCTCCAGCTGGCCGGGGCTGCAGGAAACCTGCAGACCTGGGTTCTCCTGCTCCAAGAGGCTTAGCATCCCGATACACAGCAAACATACAGGGAAAGGGGTAGCAGGCAGTGAATGGGCAGTAAAGAAGCCCTGTGTGTGCCTCTCAGCTGGTCACACGTGTGCTGCCAAGGCAATGGGCATATGAAGGGCATAGGTGTCCATACTCCACAGGCGAACGAGACATTATGTTGAAGCACAGTCCTTTCAAGCCCTTCCATCACAACCAACAGTGATCACAGCAAGGAGGATGTGTGGTTTAATCCATGCACAGCATCCACTTTGTGTTACCAGTTGAGCTGCATTGCATGCTGTGCACACAACAGCCCCTCTAGAGACAGCTCCCTGTCTCTGGTCAATCACCGCATTGATCTGCTGAGCAAACGCCCTGATGTGATGTTACCGTGTTTCAGATCTTCCTCTGCAGAACACACAGAGAAAAACTGCCATTGTACAACTAACTGTCTATCTGCAAAGCACAACGTTGTACACATGGGCTCGGGATGTCTGAATCAGTTTTTGAAGCTATAATTCATGAACAACTTAATTCTAGTATCAAAGCAAGCTGTGCTGTCTGTCATCTTACCAGAGCTTGATATTAACACACTTTGCATCTAGACAGAAAGGTAAATGATAAGTTTAGTCTACAGCATGGGTAGTTGTGTTATTTGGAATAAGCATTATGTCTCGGATAAGATGGTTCTGATAAGAACCATATTTTGCAGAGGCATTTGCTTTTCATGTATATCATGGAAATATCTATCTGAAAAGAGTATTACTTGGCCAATTTCTTACTTCAGCTTTGGTTTAAGTAGTTGTTTATATTTTTCATCACCTGCTGTAAAACTAGTTCATGTGAAATCATCACTGGATACTGTCTCAAAGATAACTCTCGCTTTGGCAATATTTTGCATCTCAGTGAGAATAACATTCTATAAAAAATACCTTCACACAAGACTTTTGCTTTATGAGCACAGGTAACATTGACTCATCTAAAGGATTTAAAAGTCTTCCTTCCTATGTTCATGTATTTTTATAATCCACTGAAACTGTGCACTGCACTTTGCACAGATCATAAGAATACAGCCCAGTCCAAATATCTAATAATTTGCAGATAAACCAGAGAAGGCAACCAAGTAAAAAGCATGGGCTAAAAGAACAATAACAAAGCAATAAAAAAATGCAAGTCAGAAAGCAAGCACTGCATGAATTAACCCACTTCATGTTAATTTTTAAATCAAAATTACTGTGATACAAGAGAAAAGAAACTGACTGTATAAAGCATACTTAGGGTGAAGAGCCAAAAAAAAAAGAAGTGAGGCTGTGGAAGGGATCTGAATGGTGAGAGAAGGAACCCTACTATGGGAAGAGTGACCAGTGTGACACTATTTCCTTCCAAAGAATGAAGAATGATGCCATGTGTCAAACTGCCCCTTCCTCCGAGTACATGGGTGTTGCAGCTGGCCACTATCAAGACACAGCAGATCCCTGACTACGAATAACACAAAATTATACAATTAATGCTCATTTCTGTTCTTTTTTATTGTCTATTAACTAGAAAGCACACTGTAGCGCCAATGGCAAGTATCAGTCAGTGAAGAAAATGACCAGCAGTACAAGCTGCAAGCGTATGTATAGAGGGAGGAAATATCTTTGAGTATTAAAAGGAATAAAATTGTATTTATAAAACATATAATTCATAATATGTGCAACAGAAAAACAAAAAGATGCTGACGGAGGCATCACTTTAGCAGAAAAAGTAAACACACATTCAACTTAAAAAGTGTGATGGGATGAAGGTAGGCCAGTGCTTAAGTGCCTTGTTGAATTAGGGTTAGTCTCTCTGGATTAAATTCATAAATAATTGCGCTATTTTAATTAGCAAACAAATGAATGGCTTGTGGAATTGGTCTAGAACATTGCTTAAGCAATTGACAGCATTTCTGGTCTTTAAAACAAATAAAAAATATATGCATCAGTGAAAACACGGATTTTAATACAGGCTTGAAGAAAAAAAATTATAGAAAATGCCTGGGTTCTGTAGTCATTTCCATTTAGTATAAATTGTTCATGTTTCCAGGAAAAAGAAATAATGAAAAACACTCATAAACTTGTAGTCAAGTTTCAACACCTGCTTATTTATTGTGGCCAAAAGAATAAGGATAATGTGATTTACGTTTCAAGCATTGGCATTTTTTTCATTAAATTGCGCCTGCCTAAGGATGAAAGAGGACATGTAACTTCAAAATTAACTGGATTTTTTTGGTTGTTTAGGAAACAAAGACATTAGGAAGTGCAAGCAACCAGTCATGTCTGAAGGACTGACAGCAGCAATTTTGCCATGAGGCTGATCTACAGCAGCTCAGTGCTGTTTGCTACCGGGGGACTGAGCAAGTGCAGGGCAGAGGTGCTGTGGCTCCAGACCACCAAAGACTGTCATGTGCAGGGTGCTTGTACAATGTCAGTCATAAAACTGCAAAAGAATAGAATTATAATAATATATCTGATCTCTTGTGAGACCCCACCTGAAGTACAGCTCTGCGTCCAGCTCTGGAGCCCCCAACAGAAGAGGAATGTGGATCTGTTGGAGCGGGTCCAGAGGAGGGACACAAAGATGATCAGGGGGCTGGAGCATCTCTCCTACGATGACAGGCTGAGGGAGTTGGGGTTGTTCAGTCTGGAGAAGAGAAGGCTCTGGGGAGACCTTATATCAACCTTCCAGTACCTGAAGGGGGCCTATAAGAAAGCCTGGAAGGGACTTTTTATAAGAGCATGTGGTGATAGGACAAGGGACAATGGTTTTAAACTAAAGCAAAGTAGACTTAGATTAGACATTAGGAAGAAGGTCTTTACTATGATGGTGGTGAGACACTGGAACAGGTTGTACAGAGAAGTTGTGGATGCCTCATTCCTGGAGGTGTTCAAGATCAGGCTGGATGGGACTTTGAGCAATCTGATGTAGTGGGATGTGTCCCTTCCCATGGCGGGAGGGTTAGAACTAGATGATCTTTAAGATCCTTTCCAATTCAAGCCATTCTGTGATTCTATGATTCTATGATAACAGGTTTTCAAATGATCAGTAGACACAGATGCACTTCCATAGATGAGCAGCACATGTAAGGAAGTCTGTGGAAAAGAGGAGACCCCTGAGACTCCTACCATAACCATGTTTTATTTCAGAAGGGTAACAAATTGACTAATTTTGGTCCTGAAGTCCTTACACCAGCTTGTGACTGCTAATCTCAGTGAATAATTCCTGCACAGGGAAGAATTACATGAGGATGTAGTTGTGAATGTAAACCCTGTGAAAAATCACATCTACATCTTTTCCGCCCATGTTCAAATTCAATCTGATTGAACTTTTCATAGTGTTACATTCTTCATTCACTACTAATCATAACTGATTGAGATCGCATTTATAATGGTTTATTAATTTTCCCAGTATGGTTCTTGCTTGTAAAAAACCATTCAGAGAAGAAAAGACACCTCACACTTCTATGAGCATCCTGAAACCAGAAGAATGGCTTCATTTTCCCCATTTATATTTAACCAAAGGACTGGTGAAAGAAAAGCTTAGGAATAAGCCAAGAAATTGTAAAAAAATCCAAACACGTCAGAGAAATTGTGAGTTATCTGCTTCCTGGACACATCTGCTACTGACCAACTTGGTCCTCGCCTTTCCCTGATAAGCTGCTGACACATCTGGAGACACAAATGCTGTCATCTGTAGTCAATTTCTGATTGCCACTTCATCTCCCTTTTGCTTCACCTAGTTTATAAGCTGGAGAGATGAAAAATTTTGAAAACAAACCAGCACCAGCAGTACCATTCCCAATCTTGTTCCTCTTCCCCCCTTGAACATATATCTATTTTCTTCAAAGTTTTGTCTCTCTGGATCAAGGACATGTGAAAACCAACCCCTGCCAGCTCGCCTGCCTTCTCTTTGCTAACTTCTGACAGCTTTGGGCACAAAGGACTTTGTCATCAGTTATATTGTGCTGGCTGTCACTGAAAACCTGTACCATATTTTCTCAAGAGAAATGGAAATAAAGCAAACACCTCGGTTTAGACTGTTTTATACTGTTGTCTCAGCTGAAAACATTATTTGACATGGTGCATTGACAAAGAGTGGCTCTGTCACATTTGAGACTGAACTTCAGGTACACACTGTGTTTTATGGTGTCCTCTGAGAGAAGTACCTGGGGCACTGCAACAGTGCAGCAGGAGAAGGATCAGCAAGTTTACCCTTTCACTGCAGAAGTGTGATGGTTGTGGTGAGTTACCACTGGCGGTATAACTTTTAACATCAGCTCCCACAGTTAAGACAACACCGAACTCAAAATGCACAGTAAGTATAGATGTGACATGAACAACCACCCAGGGTGCAGGTGTAAAGTTCCCATGTGGAGACTGGTCACAAAAGCACCCAATGTCTTAGCCTCAGGCCACAGCTACCTCCCCTGGTCCCAACCAAGTCAGTCAGTGAACTGCAGGTACCTGGAGGAAGGCAAACCAGGGAATGGCACAGAGATACTGATTCAAACGACGAGTCATTTTGTAACCGCCTTGGCACTGGGTCTCACTTTATTAAATTTATTTATTAGCAGAGTATTACTTGTCCATTTTTTCATACTTGATTTGGATCACAGAAGCAGCCCTAATTATCAAATGTTCCCATCTGCTTTGGTGGAAAACACCAGTGAAACCTTTCTCTATTGAGATTCAGCCTGTAAAAGAAACTCCACGTGCTGGTGTGCAGATATGGCCTTCTGTTCTTCAGCATTAACTCAGAACTGCCATTTTTTTAAAGCTTTTACTATGCCCTAGCTGCTTGGAAATACATCCATGTACCGCCTGGACTCTGCTGGCTCCTTGGTGAGTACAGTGGCACCTCTGTGCTGGAAATGCTGGGTGCTTCTTTGCCAAAACACGCATCTCTAAGTAACTGACCCTTCTTGTAAAAATCATGAATCTCAATACTTGCAGGCTGAGAGGCAAAATGCAAGGCATCACATATAATTAGAGCTAATTACAAGGACAAGGACTGTTCCTTCAGACATGCTGTCGTTGATACATATCTCCCTCCCTGAATTCCAAGTGTAATTAGTTATAATATGAACAAAATGTTCGATGACTTGGGTAGACTGCTAGGTCTAAGCCTTACTTTCCCACAGAGTTTGCATGGAAACATGGTACTGAACAACAGGAGGCTGCGCAAAATCTTTCCCTGTGCCACTGCTGCTTGGTGGACAACCTTGACTCATTCCTTCTCCTTCCTCCTGCCATGAGAAGACACACTGCATGCAGAGGGGGCTGTGGAGGACATGTATACTAGGGCAGCTTGGACCTGCTCAGCGTTCCCACCAGAGTGGCCTCGAGGTGCGTCACTTCCACCCTCCTGAAAGCAACGTGTGGCAGCGCTAGGGAGTCGGGGGGGCTCGACAGCGGCAAATGTCACCTCAGAAGTGAATCATCATGGAGGACAAAAAAGGTTTATGTTTCCAAGCAATGTAATTAGTATTGAAGGATGACACTTGCCCGTACACTTTAGTACTACTTTTTCTCAAGTAAGTAAAAAGCTGTTTACTGCAGATTATGTGCAACTGTGTGACAGTCTTGGCCAACGCCAAAGTGACTCTCTCTGCCATTGTATTCAAGAAGTTTTTACCATCCTCAGATGTAAAATTATGACTACCTCCATTATTTAGTAATGTCTTATTTTCCTTATTTTTGGGACTTTTTTTTTTAAAAAAAAGATGTATTTTTATTTTTACACCAAAAGATTAGAAATATTCTTTTAAGTTATTCTATATGACAACTGGAAAATACACCGGTATAGCACAGGTATTTCCTCTCTTCGCTGGGACAGAACAGCCCCAACAACTGAATAAAACCTGAGGGCAGAGCCTCAAAATTAGTTAACAATGACCTTTATGCTATAGAAAGATGGCAGAAGACAGCACTGTGCTCAAGCTCCGGGACTGAGCTCAGACTGTGTTGTGGTGCAGTGTCACACCACTCAGCCCCTGGGAAACCCACCCTCTCACAAGGATGATGCTTCACCCAGACTGACCAGGTCTGCCCAAGGCAAGGGTAGAATGCTGCATTTTCTGGGCACAGCTGTTCTGCTTCTGCTTCCAGAGCTGATGGGACACACCCCGAGCAGAGCACACAGGAAGCAACAATCCGCCTGCATGAAGTGGAATATCATGTTGAAGCTTCTACCATGATCATCCCAGTCTTGAACCATCCTAATACAGCTTATTGTAACTCTCTGCATTCTCATAAGTTTAATTAGACCTTTTGCTGCTCTTCCAGAACTGCACAAGTTTCATGTTGATTATTTGCCATTAAAAAATATTCTTCAGTTGGATTAATCGGTAACAGTGTTAGCTATTTGAAAATCAGAAATCTAGTCCACACTCACTATCTCATCCCAGGGAATCTCCTGGAAAAAAAGTTGCACCAAGTATAGCAGACCCTGGAAAGCTTCACCTCCTAACATCAAACTGTGTGAAATAATTCTCACTTACAACTAAATGCTCAAGCCATTAACACCAAATAAGCTGTAAGTAATATAAATTAATAATATAAATAATATTATAAATATTATTAATAATGTTATAAATAAGTAATATAAATCCGATGAGAAAAAGGATTAACCCATAGATCAAAACTATGAGGTATGTGTTGTTCTTCTAAAAGCCAAGTATGAATAGATGCTACCATCAGCATATTCAAAGTCAGAAACGCTTACTTCGCAGATATAAATAAACTGTCCTACTTTCTGCTTATGCCAACACTACAGAAAGGAAAAAATACAAAGATATCAGCTAGATTACACCTTATCCTGGGAATGATAAATGGAATGTGATCCATTTGTGAGGAGTCTTTAATATGCATACTATTTGCTTTATTTATTTGTGGTGGTTGGTGTTTTTTTTAATTAGTCCTTTCAATAGCTTCTCCAGAGTGCTGCACCAAAACCGAAATTCAGGGTGCCACTTCTGCAAAGATCACCTTGACCAACTCTTGTAGACAAAGGGAGCCTAACAAAAGCAGCGTGAAGCTGTCTCTAACCCAAATCTTGACTGAGCAGAAAAGCAGCAGAATCCGAAGCTCCAGTGTGTGAGCCAAAATGGACAGACGTTGGCTTTCAAATCTGAGAGTGTTTTTGCAGAGCTAGCAGCTATAAAAATGTATTTGCAGTTTAAGATGTGCAAATTTGGTAGGAGTCACAGTGTCTGTGAATATGCAACCCCCTCCCGAGTTGTTCAAAAGATGTTTCTCTGCATATACCCACTTGTCATCAAATGAGCACTGAATAACTGAGTAACTGCACAATACCAAATGCAGCATATAAATGGAAGAGCTCTTCCAAGACCCCACCTTGAATATTGTGTCCAGATCTTAGGAAAAAATTCTTCAGCATGAGGGTGGCAAGACTCTGGAACAAATTGTCCAGAGAAGTTGTGGATGCCCCCTCCCTTGAGGTGTTCAAGGCCAGGTTGGACGAGGCCTTGAGCAACTTGATCTAGTAGAGAGACGTCCCTGTCCATGGCAGGAGGGTTGGATTAGATGATCTGTAAGGCCCCTTCTAACCTAAGACATTTTATGATTCTATGAAAAATTACACAGGCAACTCCAATCTAGTCACCTGCCTTTCAAATAGGCATAAAGTTTAAGCAGATTTTGAAAAGAAAAAAAACCCAAGTGTTAAAAATGAATGAGGAAGGAGGACAAAAGCTGACAAATGCAGGTAATAATCAGGCTTGCCATACATCTTTCTGGGTGAGACAACTGACTGTTCAGCTGACAGAAATCTGGTAGATGAAGTCTATTCAGATTTTAATAAAACATTAAATACAATGCCACCCACAGAATTAGTTTGGAGTGAAGAGATAGGACTGAATAAAGGAGTTGTAAGGAACAGGCTGAAGGAGACACAACAATGGACTAGGCTAGACAGAGTCTTAGTGATGTTTCCTGAGGACTGGTCTTACTATTTTTATTGATGACTTTTGCATAAAAAGTTGGAGTGCCGACGACAAAATTATGAAGTATCATCAAAGGTAGAGGAAGCTTTAAATATTACACAAGATGTAAGTTATGAAGCACCAGAAATGAGACCAAACAGAGCAGTACAGTAATACAAAATGAGATAAACCTCACTGAGGTCATCAACTTAGTGGGCAATAATAAGAAATCTCTCCATCAGCTGGGACACTGTGATGGAAAACAACAGAAGAGAGGAATCTGGGTGGTGTTAGTTGATCCAGAGACGGCCCTGGGCTACCAGCACTGCATGAGGCACAGAAAACTCATCAGATAACATGCTTCCTGTAGATACACAGACATGCTAGTTCTGTCCTAAAAATGGTAAAACTGCAACATAAACAATTTTGGTTACTTGAGATACTTGAATTCAAATTGGAATAGGCTTAAAGAAGATCTGACTACAGAAATAAGAAAACATCTTTATCTGAAAAAAATTATGCTTGTTCAGCTCAGCCACAGGAAAATTGAAGATACGTAAGCTGGAAAGTAGAATAAAGCATCCAATCATCAAAGGAATAAGGTCCTGAAAGAGCCTTTGTGTGAGAGTAGTTGTATGGGGCTAGTAGAGCAGGTTCAAGATGTATTTCGATAAGCTTATAAACAAGCTTAAATGATATGTATGGCTTGAAAGGAGTAGGGGGCCTGGTTTGGTGAGGGAAGCACCTCCCTGCTTCTGTCTTTCCACATAGACCTTTGATAATTTCAAGCAATTTTTATATTTCAGAGATTTAATTTAGGAGAAAAAACATGAGAGTGTTCAAACTCTCTATAAATGTTCTCATAAATGCCAATGTAGGATCTTGACCATTAAAAGTGTAGAAAAGTCTGGCAGCCTTTTAAAAAGCCTAGTTCAGTCTAGCTGCAGGCTGCCGGTGACCAGTTTCACCCTGCACATTTTTCTGCCCTGACAAATGGCTCAGTGGATAGCTATGGGACAGCCTTTCTGAGAGCTTTACAATCCACTAATGACAACGTGCTCAAAGCTGGGAATCGGTCTCTAACAGAAATGAAAATATTTTCCCCCCCCAAGAAGGTTATTACAATTCTGCTTCCTTCTCTCAAAACATAAATGTTGAGTAAGTTGCCTAGCTGTTGAAAAAGACTGGTAGGAATAGTAAAGCCATCAGAGACCACAGATGTGTAGCTCTCTCACTACCCTAATGAGCCAAACTGCCTTGGCATTGAAGTGTGGAAAGGTCAGAACAGAGTCAAAGCAGTGAAGAAGCTGAGGCTGAAAAGAAAGCAGAGAGCTTGCAACTACATACTCGTATGTATTATGTTTCTAAAAGGCAGGAGAAACGAAAGGTTTTGTGGTATATGTGGGCTAGCAAATGGGATTCCGTAGGATATACAATTTGCTTTTGTGGGGAAGGACTTGCACCATGTACTATTGGATAGCATGGAAAGGCAGACTCACTGCCTTGCTATTTGGAAAGATAAGCCGAATGGAAGGAATGATAAACCAGAGGTTACATCAGTTAAAAAAGTATATTTCAAACACCTCGTGACACCTGTACTTCAGAGAACAGGAAGGTGACATATGGCAACAGCCTGGTCCTATAGCCAGGGACACACATCTCCTTGCTTCTGTGAAGGTCTGCTCCAGTTTGGGGGAGCTGAAAGATCATCACTCACATATGCTCACTTAAGCCTTGCTGGCTTTTCACCATTAAGACGTCCAAGGATCCTCTTGCCAAACACACTCCAGCTTTTCACAGGACAGTGCCAACAGAGCTGCCCATCCATCATCGCTAAAGATCAGCGAGCCAGGATCTGCTACTTCCCAGCTCCTAACTGGGACAGACAGCAAAAAATGTGCCATTTTCACCAAACGCTGAGAGCCTGTCCCATTGGCTGGGCTCTGCTCAGGCCAAGGCTGCTCAGTCGCTGTGCTGGTGCCATGAGATTACACTCACAGCTGCAGCAATGAGCAGGCTACTAATGGCACGCAGGCAATGATGAGCCTATGTCAAAAGGAAAAGTCCACAATGAAAATGAGTTGCAGAAAACACATTTCTAAATTTTTCTTTTTTAGTAAGCTGTCAAACACATTTCTAAATTTTTCTTTTTTTAGTAAGCTGTTAAACCACAGAGGAATTTAGCAAAAAACAACTATGCTTATCAATAAATTTATGATGTTGACATCTATTTATTTTATTAAACCTACTCCTTGCCAGGTTAGTTCCACAAAATTTAGCATCCTGTTTTTATAGAAGACTCAGGAAAAAGACATTCATACTTGAGATGCCTAAAGGGCTGCATTCAAGCTCTTCATATTTACCAAGAATGTAAACAAAATGACATGACCTCAGCAGGTTTTTTACTCCATACTTCTTACAAAGGACAATAAGCATATGGAAGGTATTACAGAAAGGGAGTCAGTAAAGAAGACAAGTTCATCAGAGAAATGGTTTGTATAAAAAAAATTACATATGAAAGAAAGAAAAAGTAGGTAAGCACAGAAAAATGGGTCAAGTGTGAGGAAGAGTACTCTTTTCTTTGGGCAAATGTTTCTTATATTTGTGACGAAGTTTTAAGAGAATCTTCTGCAGTAATGTATAATGAGATATCAGGAAGCAACAGTCTGTGTGTCATATGCAACGAAAGAATTTTATTAGGTTCCATTTTTAGGAAGCCTTAAAGTACCGTAACAGGCAGGAAAAAAAAAGTCATAAAAAAGCACTTAAAAATCGCAGATGATCGCAGATCTATAAAACATAGAAATTAATGGGAATATGGGAAATAATACAGCCAAGGTTTATTATGAAGCGCAGCAGAAGAATCAGGGGCAGTGTACCTGATTGTACCTGGCAGTAAACGCCAGGGAGAAGATCAGGATGTGACTGGGCATCTTTTGGAGATCCTGTCAGCATAAGAAGTTCCCCAGCAAGACCAGCTGCTCTGCTGCCTTCAGGATGGAGGATGCAGGAACCATCAGAATCAAAAATACCATGTAAGCCGCCAACAATACAAACAAGATGAAAGGCCAAATCTGCGCAGCTCCGTGTGCCTTTCAGCTCCTTGTATTTTAGAGAAGACTCTGTGACTTCTAGCTAGACTTCCAGCTCAGTGGAAATACACTTAGGAAAGACACATTGAACACTACCAGATGAAATCTTGGAAGAATGAACAGTGGTGGGATATCATGAACTCGGTTTCTTGTTCAAGAATATTAATTTGGTTTAGATGATTTTTTTACTATCTTGTAAGCTGAAGTGAGAGTGTTATTTTTACACCTTTATGTGAAAAAAAGTCCAAGTAAAGTTACTGAAAAAGCATTATTTGAAAGTGACATCACTGGGGCTATGTTACAAGGAGATTAGCAGTAAACCAGGCAGAAGTTTTAAGAACCAGAGGCTCCGGGAGTATTAGAGTCAAAGTTCAAATATAAGTTAATTAGGCTCAAAATACTGCACTAATCTGTTCTGCAAATACAAACTTAAACACTGTTCCAGAAAGGCTTCTTTTGTAGGAGAGAAGGGACTTGACTTCTAGGGAAGAGGTATCTCTGGAGAGCTAACGTGTGGCACAAGTGCCTTTCTTCAGGAACCACCAGTCTTAACACGTGCCTGTTCACAGAAGAACCAAAACTCATGTGACCTGCAAAAACTCATGGATACCTGCAAAATAGGCCACCAAAGTCAGATTTATCAGGGTAAAAACTGAGCTGGCAAACAGAATAGGCTGGATCTTCCAGGGATGCTGGGCAATATGATGAAGCCCATAGTGCTGCTACCTTAGGTTCCTCTGCTTCATGTTAAAACCAGTCATTACCATTTCCCTGGCTGTCTATGCGTAGCTTCCACAACCACCACATTTACTTCACAAATCGAGAAAACCATCTGCAAACACTATATACTTGTCATTATAGGATTTTCAACACTTAAACCTCTAGGAATTATGAAAAATATCTTAAGTGAACTGGATGGGCTGCACTCTACTTTCAGTGAAAATTCGTTTTGGCCCTTCCTTCAAAGGGAGCAACACTGAAGCAAAAGTGCAGACCACTGAAAATCCCATTATAGCTGTGTTAATACAAATCAGAGATGTTGGAAGTGCATTTTATACCCAGCATTTTATCCCCATCAATCAAAAATGTTATGTTAGATATCAGTAGGACAGGTATCCAGATTAATTAAATCCTTCAACCCTGAAGCACCAAATTTAGCTTATTTTTTCTCATGAGAACAACCAGCATGCCAACCTGCTGTCTGGGTGGAGAACCCGAATGCACAGAATGCTGATCGCTCTGAGGTGCACTGTGAATATCTGATTAAGTCTCTTTACAGCACTAGTGACAGCCTGGCCTACCTAGAGAGGCAGGCAGATGTATTTAGTTAATGGACCATTCACTTAACATCAGAGCAGAGACAGATGCACAGCAAAACAGGTGGTGGGTCGAATTCTTCTGAAGATTACACCAGCATCCCTCTGGATCATTCAAGAGTGGTAACACATAGGAGCCATAGTTACAATAAACTTTGGAGTTATTTTAAAGACAAGATTTCTTTTTTTTACCTTAAGATCCTTCCATTATAAAATGCTGGGTGAATTACCTGCTCTGGTTAGTCTACTCTAATGTAACCAAGAGAAATGAAAGGCAGGCCAACAAACTGCAGTGGTATTAAAGTTCTCCACACTGTATCAAGATACGTAAACTCACTGTTTTAAGGCATGATTTCAGTTCTCAGTTATGCACATAAGATACTCTAAACCACCCTGAAACAGAGCTTGAAGTCACCCACACCCCCAAGCTCAACAGGGAGTCTCACACTTCCTTCGCTGTTGGAACCACTTCTCAACAGCGATGGCCTTTATATCTCCACCTCCAGACTGCATCTTAACCCTCCAGTAACTGCAACTGCTCAGCTATTAAATGACTTAAGAAAACATTGAACACATTTTTATCATCTTTTCAGGGAACTTAACAGCTACAAGTAAGAAAGGGGTACTTGTGCAGTGTGATCAGACAGCTCCTGGCAAAGTAGAAGCAAAGGCTGTTTGGTCACTGTTTTTGCATAGGCAGCCAATGCCTTTCCCAAATCCTCTTCTTTCCTTTCTTTACAGAAATCTCTTTGGTAATTCAATACTGCAACATCTTTCAAATCAAAGGATTTAAGCCAATTGCTTTGACAGACATCTAGGAGATTCTCCACCCTAAGGACGAAAGCATGAATTTTAGCACAAGTCAGTGTGAAAAAGCTACTTCAAAGACACAACAATACAACCCACAATTCTATAAACTACTTGAAATGATCCTTCTCCACATTCATTAGACTGAAAAGTGGCATGCCATTGTACACAACCACTCCTGGCCTTAACTCCTGCCTTCTGGTGTCTGATGTTCAAGGCATGGCCTTAGGGAAAACAGGAAAATTTAGAAAGAATCACAGGCTTATTAAGGTAGCTGTCTATCCAGACATCCTCCTCGGTAACAGCATAAGGCTCAACAACTTCTACCTTTTACAAAGTGGTTTTGCAACTGAGGGGCTAGCTAAATGAAAAAAATATATTAAAAAGAGTCAGGAACTGGAGTAGATGATCTCTCAGGTCCCTTCCAACTCTGACCATTCTGTGATTCTGCAAATCCTGTGAAGAACTGTGTTTAGCAATGTAAAAAGATCTGTCCTGGAAGAGACACCTTGCAGAAAGCTGGTGAGCACAGTGAGTGCAGGGAATTATCTGTTGGTGGGTAACATTCCAGTATATACTCATTTATGCTTTTAACAAATCAAAGGGCTTTCTCATATCAAGAACTTGATTTGGCAAACTATGTTGCATCACTGCAACACTCGCAGTCAAGTTTACTGATGCAGTGTATCTAGCAGTAAATCTATGTGGGCTGAAAAGAGGTCAGCACTATGCAAGTAGATTTTTTAATACTTATAAATCTACCTGGGGAATTCAGGGTCTGACTGTTGATTCCCAACGCAAGAGTCTGAACATTTTAGAAATCTAATTCAGACGTGTGTTTTGGCATGTACCTACACACAAACACAACAACACAGAAGATTTATTTTTAATATATCTATGTTTATCAGCTCTATCATCTCAGGGAAAAAAATATTCAAACCAAATTCCATACCTGAAAACGTATCATGCTATTCAAAATCCAAGCCTAAGAGCATCTAATACATCTACAGACTGTTTAAAAAAAAATCAGAGAAAAACTGAATGTGAAGAGACTGTTTGGTGGTGGTGTCACTTCATTTATCCATGCACAACCATGCTAAAAGCCAATTACTCTGTGTTCTGTTCAAAAATGCCTGTAGAAAAGCTGTGAAGTAATTCTGACTCACTTGCAAAAGTACCTTTATGGTGTAGGCATTTAAGTCGCATTTGTTCTATCTACATTAGATTTTAGTTTAGGCATGGACCCTGGGTCTTCAGCATCAGCTGTGACAGTGTGTATGGAGAATAAGTAGAAGGGAAACAGAAAGTTACTTCACTCATATAGAAAATGCTATGATATACACACAGAGTTATGTGATTTTTTTTTTTTTAAGTAAAGTAACATTAGCAGGCAGCAAAGACATGCAAAACTGCAATGAAACCTTCTGCTGTTTGAAAAGCTCTAAAAATAACAAATGACAGTGCTGCTAAGAACCATAAAAGATAATGGGGTGGAAGTAAACATTTCTGAACTGTTAGGACAAGAAAGGGAGGAGGTCCTAAGAGAGTGGCTCTGAAAAGAAAAAGAAAGAATGAAAGAAAAAAAAAAATCTGTGAGTGAGTCTAGGTCATTCTTTTTCCATAAGTATGCACAAAGCAAAGTAGACTTGTGCTCAAAGGAATCACTAGAGTCATAAAAGTCTGTCTTTAAAAAGACCCTTTTTTGTAATTTTTTGATAGAATTCCTCTCTACATCTTCCCCTTTTTACTATTTTTTTTATATAAGAAGACAAATTGCCTTGCCTGCTGTTTATTTCCATACGCATACTGTATGTGAGAGTTTCATTCAGCTACCTGAACGGAGAAGATCCACATCAGTTCACCATACCCAAGGCTTCAACAGAAAGGCAGCAGCTAATCCATGCTGGCTCAGGGCAGTCCTTCTCTATGCTGCATCTGTGGCTTTGGGAGTTCAAAATCCCCAGGGTACCACTGGATAGAGGCATGGAAAACTAAGATGAGTCCTCACGCTGCCTTCTACACCAGGGCTTGTCACAGATATTATGAGGGAATTAAGGAGCAGAAACTTCCCTCCTGCTTGTACTTGCGACTGCTTGGACAGGACTACATGGCATAAGGGCCCCTGAGAGATCTGTGTTACTATAAATGATGAACAGGTCTTTATTTACAGCTCTTCAAACTAGTAAGGAGCTAATTAATTGCATCTTTTTGTGTTGTGCAAATGTAGTGCTTCTGTAGTCCAAGAAATAAAGGGATTTCTAAGAAGACTACATCACCCAAGTCAATCTCTGTGGAAATCCCAAAAGCCATAGTATGGATGTCCTAGCTCAGCTGACCAGTTTGCCTTACTCTGGCCCAGGGTGTCTTCTACGCCAAATGACCAGATTGTCAAATTCCAACTCTCACCAGTGAACTGCCCTTGTGCCTTTTTAAGTTGTCTTTTCATTCTTTTGTGGGGATGAGGGAGGGATTTCTTTCTTTCTGGAGGTTCACCTTCTTTTTCCTCTGCCTACCAACATCTAAATTAATGCTGTAAAAAGCAAAGCTTAGCAGGACATCCCCCCTCCAGGAGAGGCAGAGGGAATCAGATGGGCGCTGGATACTCCTTCACATGCTCATTGAGCTGTACATAATAATGGAGCTATTACAGCACCCCTGCTCTGTGAAAGAACAGCATTAAGAGGCTCAGTTGCTGCCCTGTGTCAGAGGGCAAAACTGGCTCTCCTCACTTCACGGTGCGTGCTTTGAGTGCCTCTGGATTAAGCGGTGCCTCGGTGCATTCCGCCTGCCCAGCCACACCACAAATCCCAACACACGCAGCTGGATGCAGAGATGCAACCCCATGTAACATTGACTGTACTGCAGCTCGGGAAAGATACCTGAATACACGCGTGTAGTATCCCAGATCACCCTTAGCTGAAACAAAGGTTTCTGCCTTGCTTTTTTCAGTCCCCACAAGAAAAGTTTCTCTCTTCCTCATAATAAAGAAAAACATGTCAACATAAACGATAGCGTTCTCTAGCTTTAGCCACTAAACAATCCTGAATTTCATTTACAGTGTGTTTATGCAACAAAAACACTTATCTGAAGAAAGCAAATGGTGTTTTAAGAGTTCCTGTCTTATTGTTGGCGGAAAAAAAATACGCTTCCTAAATGCCTGTATCCCTGCTCACCTATTTTGCTGACAGCTAGGATGCTCAGACACTCCTGTGCTGCCCTCTCCTGTTCCATTATCAGCCTGCAGTTTTTGGTCAGAAAACTAGCAGCCGGACAACCAACCATGTAACAGCTTGTTATTTTTTCCTGTAGGTTAGGAAAAAGTTAAATTTTTATGTCAATTGTTAGGATGAACCTAGATTTGATTCTACTATCCTAAGAAAGGACAGAAACTTAAAACACACATGATAGGTAATACAGCACTGACCATAATGAAGATAGAACAGAAATGCTCGACTGGGAAAATGCCATTTCTGTTTGTTCTCCAGGTTTTACTCTCAGCTGTGTTACGCTGCTGTTAACTGTAATGACAAGGTCATCTGAAAGATGCTGTATGAGGACTACTCAGGCACCAATACACCTTCCCTGACATCTCAGGGCATGCTGTCAAATTTGTCATGCTCAAAATTGCAGCTCTCTATTGAGAAACACACAAAATAATAAATCCTCTTGGGCTGTTCCTGTAAATGACAATTGCCATTAAAAACTTTTTTGGTATTCTAGGGAGAAGACTGAAACCTGCCCAAACACGGTCTGTCATTGCACATCTTCCTGTCCCCCAAGCCACAGAAATTAATTTGTGGGGTCCACAACCTCAAACCCTTTCAGTAAGTTCTTCAGGTTAATGACAGTGAGAATTCAATGAATTCTTCCTAAATTCAGATTCTATATTTACTTCTGGCCAACAGATGATGGCTTTTCACTACAGGAAAACTAATCTGAATTAGCAATTCTTTTTTTGGAGGAAGAAAGGTGCTGATTTTGTCACCCGAGGACTGAAATATCCCGAGCGCCTCCCTGTTTCCTCACTTCTTTCCTAATGTGCACAGTGACCTCTGCTGTCTTGGGAAACAGCCTGCTCAAAGAACTCCCCAGTCTCCCCCTGCTTCACCCATGCCCAGCTTTACCTAGTGAAAAAAAAGCACGATACGTTTGTCTTACTGCTCTTTATGTTAAAAGGACGAAAGAAATCCTTCCGGACGTCTGTCTGTCCCAGCTGCAGAAAATCTATCAGAAACTCTGGCCAGGCAGGGTATCACAAGCACATCCCAGATGTGCTTAAGTTGTCCTGAACACTTTTGTTCAAAGAGCGAGGTGTTGATCTGAACTCTCCTTAAATAAAGCAATGATACATTTACTCTCTTATAAGATATAAGGATTTTATTTAATTTTTTTAATCAACTGCAACCATGTCAACAGCTTCTCGCAGCAGAGGAAGAACTGGTATCCATTTAAATCCATTCTGGGAATCATAAACAGCTTGTTGACAGAGGTCACATCCACAGGGGAGTTCACAGTTGATTAGTTCTCTTTCACAGAGCTTTTGCAGGCAGTGTGACTTGCGCTCCAGGAAGGGATTTAAGACAGAGATGTGCTGAACTAACCAGAAACAATTTCAGAAGATTGCGTTTTGTCTGCCAAGATGCCTAAATAAATGGGAAATGAAAACAGTCATTAATTTTGAACAGAGCTTTGCTACTTTTGCTGCGTGCTTTATGTCTATGTTTTTGATGTATCAGCTATTGTTCCCTACATTGTGTTATACAGAATTCACAGCTTCTACATCAATAAAAATATCTTTTGGATAATAACATGACAATGTTTATCATTGTATTACTAGATTTGAACTCCAAAAGTGCAAGGAGGGGGGAGATTTTTAGTACACTTGATGCACAAATCTATAGGGAATACAAATTCAGCAGTTTTCCTGTATGTATTCCCTTCCTCTGTCCATTTTCTTGTCTAAGCTCCTTAATTTCCTTTACAGTTATTTCAATTGTTTTGTATTGTCTGAATTTCGACTTATTTACCTACTGTTACTCTTCTTATCACTGTACACTTGCAAAACTCCCAATAAACAAAATTAATAATATGCAAGACATTGCAAATAAGTAAAAATTAGCCTAACATCATCCATGACATGAATGCTTTATTGCATTAGAATTGATGAGCCAAATATACTACATTCACTGTTTTCTCAAGCTGTTTACAACTAGCTGGTGTTTATTACTACCACAAGATAATGCTTCTACTCATTAAATTTTATACCCTCACCTATATTGTTCTGAATGACTGTCACTTCTCTGCTAAATCCCAGTTCTCTAATCCCCACCCTATTGGCTCTGCCCCCAAGATACACATCAAAGTTTATCCCACTGCTGAACTATAACTGGCACAGTAGGCAGCTCTTTCTTGGCACACAATATTGAGGGCTTTCCAACTGCTGGTCTAAAGTACCTCATTAGGTACAGACAATTATAGGAACCCTGAAGAAAGGATATTTTCCAGTCCTTTGGCTATATACTCTCAACAGCTGTTAACATACATCCTGAAACAATATTTATGCTTGCCTAGTATTTTTTAGGTATGTATACTCCAGATCTGTGTAATATTTTTCCAGTTCCATTTAATAACTCTATCAATGATCTGGATGATTTCATTAAGTTTGTGGATGACACCAAGTTGGGTGGGACCATTGACCTATTTGAGGGTAGGAAGGATCTACAGAGGGACCTGGACAGGTTGGATCAATGGACTGAGGCCAGGTGTATGAGGTTCAACAAGGCCAAGTGCCAGGTCCTGCCCTTGGGTCACAACAACCTCAGGCAACGCTGCAGGCTTGTGAAAGAGTGGCTGGAAAGCTGCCTGCCAGAAAAGGACCTGGAGGTGTTGATGGGCAGCCGGCTGAACATGAGCCAGCAGTGTGCCCAGGTGACCAAGAAGGCCACAGCATCCTGGCCTGTATCACACCAGGGCAGCTGGACCAGGGCAGTAATTGTTCCCCTGTCCTCGGCACTGGTGAGACCATACATTGAATTCAGGGTTTGGTTTTGAGCCCTTCACTACAAGAGGGACATTGAGGTGCTGGAGTGTGTCCAAAGAAGGGCAATGAAGCTGGTAAGGGGTCCAGAGAACAAGTCTTAGAAGAAGTGGTTGAGAGAACTGTGGGTTTTAGTCTGGAAAAAAGGAGGCTGAGAGGAGACTTTATCGCTCTCTACAACTACCTGAAAGGAGGTTGTAGTAAGGTGGGAGTTGGTCTCTTCTACCATGTACAAGTGACAGGACAAGAGGAAACAGCCTCATATTGTTCCAGAGGAGTTTTAGATTGGATATTAGGCAAAGTTTCTTCACCGAAAGAAGCACTGGAACAAGCTGCCCAGAGAAGTGGTTGACTCACCATTCCTGGAGCTATTGAAAAGATATGTAGATGTGGTGCTTAGGGACATGGTTTAGTGGTGGATAGGTTTATGGTTGGACTTGATGATCTTAAGGAACTTTTCCAACCTAAATGATTCTATGATTCTGTGATTATATATACATACACATACCAATCAGGTTTTATCAGCAGGGGTTGCCCTGCCGGAAAGCAGCCCCATGGAGAAAGACCAAGAGGGCCAATGGGATCCTGGAGTGCTTTAAGAAAAGTATGTCCAGCACGTCCAGGGAGGTTCTCCTTCCCCTCTACTCTGCCCTGGTGAGACCACACCTGAAATACAGTATCCAGTTTTGGGCTCTCCAGTTCAAAAGAGACAGGGAGCTACTGGAGAGAGTCCAATGGAGAGCTACAAGGATGATTAAGGGACTTGATCACCCCTCCTATGAAGACAGACTGAGAAAACTGGGGCTGTTTAGTCTTGAAAAGAGAAGTCTGAGAGGGGATCTTATTAATGTATATAAATATCTAAGGAGTGGGTGTCAAGAGGAAGGTGTCAGTCTCTTCACAGTGGTGCCCAGTAATAGGACAAAGAATAATGGATATAAATTAGAAATACGAAGTTCCACCTCAACATGAAGAGAAACTTTTTCACTGTTGAGTGTGACAGCACTGGAACAGGCTGCCCAGAGAGGTTGTGGTCTGCTTCTCTGGAGACTTTCAAAACCTGCTTGGATGTGTTCCTGTGTGACCTACTCTAGGTGATCTTGCTTTGGCGGGTGGGTTGGACTAGATGATCTCTAGAGGTCCCTTTCAACCCCTGACATTCTATGATTCATATCATTACTGCTGAATTTTGATTTCTTATTAATGTCTGCAAGTGCATGCACACAGATAAATAACACAAATAGAATTATTACTGAACAAATCAAATGTTATAGAAATTGGCATTTCTTAAGACTAATATATAATACCAATGGCTTAAGATTTTAGTGGCTGTGCCATTAATAGCAGCAAAGTACAAATGCTGGCATTTTGTGGACTCTCCCCACTATCAATGGGGAAACAGCAGTGAAATATCCTACTTCAAGAGAATTTCCTTTAACGCTTCCACAACTGCACATTGTTTACTAAAAAGCCCAAACAGACTATAAGACCCCAAATCATGATACAGAAAGTGTTTGAGAAGGCATAACTCAATCCTACTGCTTTTACTAAGACTCTGTGCACTTGAGCTACCCTATAATCACGTTTTGCATTATCAGGTCCTAGTGCAAGTCAGTGCATTGTGCTTTTGATGACGCTAGGGTCTGGACGTTAAAAAGTTTTGCTACATAATGAACATTCAGTTGCATGATGTGACATTTCATTATGGCTGGAGCTTCCAGTGACAGCTGTAGTTGAAGGCTGCTGATTACATGCAAAGGTCCTTCTTCAGTTTCTCATAATTCTACCAAAATAGCATCTTCTTTATCCAATTCTCCTCAAAAAGTGGATATGCTTAGAAGGAAGGACTAAAAATACTGCAGCTGCTTCTGGGAACAAAGAGAACTTCCTTGACATTTTAAATATTTTCAGCAGCTCTCTTGGTTATCTTTGCTCTAACACCTAGAAGTAGCTGGGAAGCTTAGATCTGCGTTTGAGATTAGTAGGTATATATTTTACTGTGTCTGGTCAACATCTATTTTGATACGGTTAAGTCTTAAGTGTTTCTAAAGCACACAGCTGTAGCTTATGAATAATGGTGCCTGAAACACTTAGGAGCAACTTGGAGATCCCAGAAGCCCTGAATCACTGCATCTAGCTCCCACCTGAACTTATCTCCACTTTTCACAGACAGCCTGGGCAAACCAAGGCAGGTAGCAATGACATGATCTGCCCTGAGACCTCACAGAAAAATCACAGCAGCCCCCTGACAAGATGCAGCTCTCATGCCCATCCTGAAGCCTCAGGCTGATGGCTCCCCAACTTCCCATCCCTGAGGGAGCAGTGCCAGCCAGTGCCTAGCTGCCCCAACAATGCAACCTTCCTCGGATAGGAGGAATTTGTATTCCTGTGGCTGCCTTCCACCAGAGTCTAGCAAGGAGGAAACACGGGCAGAGAAGTGAACCCTGATGGATAGCACATGGGAGCATAAAGCCCCAGCCTCGAATGAGAAGAGTTTATTTCCTGCATATCTGATACAAAATGGATGAAAGCGCTTCAAATGTCAGCAAGTGGGGTGCAATTCCTGCCTGCACCTACCAACAGTCCAGAGGAGACGAGTGGCTTCTCCTGCCAAGCCCCACTTCCATCCCCACAGAAAGCAGAGACAACGTTGTGCTGCCTCTGCTCTTCCCAGCTGTATTGCCGGGCATAGTGCCACAACATGTTCCAAAGCCCTCTGTTCTGCTCAGGAAAGGCTCTACTCTTCCCAAAAGGCAACGAGAAAACCAGGAAAAAAAGAAAAATACTAACTGAGCCCAGCTCAGCAGATATATCAGTGAATTATTACATTTCTGACCCCCACAGCAATGCAAATCCTAGGATGTGCCAAGAACAAATTAGACTGTCTGCAGTTGGGACTTCTACCCAGAAAAAAAGCCTTTTTTTCTAGACATAAGAAACAAGCAGCTTTGCCAGCGCTATAAAACACACAGATAAAAGATTCCCTCCTGAAAGTCTCATTTGGAAAATTCAAAGCTTTATCAGAATGAAGATACTACTTTTTCTTTTTAAAAGTAACTACTCAACAAAAATAATAAATTGAATATCCACCGAGTTCATGGTTGTACAACCCCATTGCTGTGTGTTGAACACATGCTCCTGGGGCTCCACAATGCTTTAAAACAAAAGGAGCTCTGACCTTGGTTGCACACAGGTGCTGCTGGGCTCTGGTCGAGGAAAGTGATTTTAATGTCACTCTCACATATCCTGCTAATTTTCCATTCCCATTTTGTCTGCCAAATACAACTTTCTTTTCCAGGGCAAAAAGAGATATATGTAAACAAGAGAATGTGGGATGTGAGTTTTGTTTTCAAAAGCAGTTCTTCAGCATAAAGAACTGGAGGCAAAACATTAAGTCCCAGAAGCCATTTGTTCCAGAGTTCCTTGGACATCCTTTAGAACGGGGATGAAATAAGTTTTTCAAAAAAATATTCTTTTCTATGAAGTGCTAATCAAAGCATCTATCTTCAGTGTAGAATTAATTTATTTGTAGAATAAAATTTCAGCCCTAACCAGACTTCCATCCATAAAGAAAAACATTAGTTCAAAAGTGAAGGTGCTTTTAACTTGTGTGATTTGCCTGAAGCTATAATGAAGAGGCAAAATATTTAGTTTGCCCACCTTAATCTCTCTGTACTGCTCTACAGTCACATTGTTTATCCCCAATTCATATGTGCAGCTCCAGTATAGTTTTGTAGATGGCCACTCTCGAGTAAGCTCTGCTATGCTGGAGGAAGTTCACTTGAGCACAGATTACTCAAGTTAATTCAGCTGTCAAAATACAGCCAAAGAAATCTGAGAGCAGCGGTGCAATTTCCTAATATTATCTTCCTCACTCATGTTTCATTCACTCCTGAGACGGTAATTGAGTAGCTACTCGGTGTAAACCTTTGCTCGGCAGTCCAAATGGGAGAGAAGTGGCAAAGACGATCAGTAACATCACACTTCAGCATGTCTGGAGAAATTGAGGCACACTCACATTGAATGTCTGTGGCTATTTTTGGTACCCTGCTTGTGGCTTTTTTTTTTATTTCCTAATTTGTAACCAGTTAGTAATCTCTAAGTGAATTTTCCATACTGATCCATGACCACCTAGTTTCTGGAAAAGCCTGGGGTGAGGGTTGTTGATGAAATGCAAGTGTATTATCCGGAGGGTCTCAACCATAGACAGTTGATTGCTGGCTCCTTCCTTATGCTAATCGCTGAACACTTACATGTCAGAGTTAATTCTGCAAAAGCCATGCCAACTCTTCTCTCCAGCATGACAGATGCAGCCGATGGTTCATTAGCTCTCTTGTCTGTCACAGAGCATTACACCTCCGAAACAGAGCAACCCCAGTAGAAACTGCTCAAGTCTAAATACAGTCAGAAGTTTCTTTGATTATTATTTGTGTTTTAACACTTGATGGAGATAAATTTTTAAGAGATTTTCCTCATGAGATAATAATTTATAAAAAAATAGTGATGTGTTTTGGAGAAATACACAGAGTAATTTTGTCAAAAATGGAATAAGAAAAAAACATTTACTGAATCTGATAGTTCCAAAGCATCTGAAGAACACAAAAATGATTGGATTATTTAGCACAGTGAGAAATAAGTATGGATAAATCCAGGACTTATTTCTACCTGAGATACAAAGGTTATCCCTTTAGTTAAGCCTTCCATTTTACCCCTGGCACAGTTGTTGACTACAGCTAAATGGTATCCTTTATTTAACTACATGTTCTTCCAAACTCACTCTAATTAAATAAATGACATTATGTCTTTATTTCACTTAATGTTAGTATGGAGAATTGCTGCACAATTTTATTAATTTGAATTGTTTGGTTATTTCTGAATTAGCATTCAGAAATGAGGAAAAAGGCTTCAAAAAATCCAACATCAATTTTAAATTTTGAATTCTTTTTATTGGCCTTGGCACACCTCAAGTTCACATGGTCAGACTTTCTCCCCCAGCCACAAGGGAAGGAATTTATTTTTCTTTCAAATGAGATTCTCAGGTAATAGCCCAAATCCAGCAACTGGAGTGTAAAGAGAAAGACCAAAACCTGCCAGACTTGGACATGGGGCAAGATGAATGAAGAAAGAATCACAAAGGACCCTGTCTCTGCCTGCACCAGCTCAGAGTGAGCAGCAGGCTCGTTTCCCCCAACAGCTAGGGCCTGAGGAAGGCAGAAAAAAAAAATCTTATTTTCATGCCCAGGATCTTCCTTAACCAAATGAACTTTTCCCACATATCCCTTCTCACTTGAGCTTCTGCTCAGTGAAGACTGTCTCAGCAGCTCAATGTTATTTGCGTTCACACATGCCCTTCACGCACACTTGCACTGAGGCAAAACCACCTTGCAGTTCCTGCCATGCGCTGTGCAAGGTTTCACAGGTCAGGGTCAAAATGTCCTTCTCATGCATTCAAGGCAAAAAGCCCCCAAGACTTTTACAGTAAGTAAAATGATCTCTTTCCTCTGAGAGTGGCAAGTCTGCAGCTATTCAATTCCACACAATAAATAGGAACCATATGACCATAAGGCCAGGGAAACTGCAGCTAGTTTACAATGCAGCCTTTCCACCAAACACCTCTCCAATCTTTGCATGGGGAAAGCTTCTTCTGTGAATGTCAGACCTGTTCATGGCTTGGGATAGTGCCAGAACAGATGTGGCCCCTTTTGTAGGTCCCAGCACAGTTGTCAAGTCTCTCTTTTACTCCGTCTTTTTTTCCCCCTCCTGGTTTCTGTATCTTGCATATTTATTTTCCTCCTCAGTCTTTCCTAAAGGTGTACTTTACTTCTCTCTGTGGATTTTGCCAGTTCTCCCCCGTGCTGGTTCCTAGTCAAGATTAAGGCATCTGCACTCCTCCACTTCAAGGCGTGCCAATCACAGCTGTCATTGCTCATTAGGGGGGCCTAATCCCAACCAGAAGCTAGAGCCCAGCACTGGGTTTGCACTGCCTGAGCTGCAAATGTCCTGGAAACTAGCCACTTGCCCTCGGAGATGCGCCTACAATCAGTCACATGACAGCAACAGCAGGAAAGAGGTGGACAGCACCTTTCTCAGGGGCTGAACTTGAAAGAGGTGCCCTACAGTACATCTACTAACTTACAGACATAAATATAATGGGAGATGCTATTCCTGGAGTTCAGACTTCATCTGTCTGCACACAAGTCATTAAACACAGTGTTCTGAAATATAGGTAAAACCCAAACAGCTCTAAATGATTGACTTAGGGAAGCTGGGATGGTGTACCAAGGGGTGCACTGTGCTTTATACGCCCTGTTCTGCCATTCTTTAATGCTCTACAGAAGGCTGACTGGCAGGCTAGCTAGGTCTTTGTTCCTACCCAGTTCAACTGTGCTTATGTTGTTAGTTAGTTTTCAATTGCCCATACTACTTCAGCTGGCAAGATGCATAGTCATATTCCTAGAATTGATGTTATCTGTATGGTGGGATTCTGCCTCCTCCAAAAGGTGCCACTGACTGAGCTGGGCACTACCCAGGAACCGGAGGTGAAACACGCTTCTCCTGTCAAGCTCACTCACCCAGGCAGAGACATCCTTTAAATAAGGAATCTGTAGGCAGTTGTCTTTCCCAATTTGCATGGTTGTCATCTTTCCTGTTGGGTTTGCATACGCTTGTCCTCGCTAGACAAAAGGTCTGCTCTCGCTTCTCCTGAAGCAGTGGGAACTCTGCCATCAGTTCCAGCGGTAGCTGGATCGGGGCCAAAATGTTAGCCACTCTGCTTCCCCTTAAGTCATTCCCAAACAATACTTCTTTGATTACATATCAAGCCTGAGGGGTCTTAGTTATCTTCTATCCCTCTCCTTTATATCTCTGGTATCTATGGATTCCATAGTGTAGGCAGGAACTGTTTGAACAGAAGGGCCTTAATCATCAAAAGTACTTTCCTTCCCCAGCCATGTTTTTTCTCAAAGGGAGTTTGTTGCCAATTCCTCTGGGAATGAGATGGGGAAAAATGAAAAGGAAATGACACAGGTTTAAAGAGAAACTAAAACAAAAAACTCACAACCTCACATAAAGATAGTTTCTGGCATTTGAGAACTAATGTACCTATAATCAAATTCACCAACAGAAAAAATTCCTTCTTGCATTGAAAATGCTAACTTTTAAAATTAAATTGGATGCAAGTATGATACAAGCCACAAGGGTAAACTTTGCTAGATTTTCAAGTGGGTTCACAGTAGAGGGCAGTATATAGGAAAAAAGGGGAATTTTATTTATTTAGGTAACTGCACAGTCTAATAAGTCAAAAATAGCTTAAACTGATTTTGAGTACCTTCCTAGACTCCTAAATGGTAATTGCGGTCCCCTTCAACTAGAGATTCTGGTAGTTATCCTCTGCCATAAAGAGAAGCCATACTTAGATATTTAGCTTTCACCCACAGAGGGAAACACCACACCACTGGGTATGGTCATGCCTTACAGCTGCCACTTGGTAAAGGATGAAATGGCTACAGGAGACAATTGGTCTGACTCAAAAGACCAAAACAGGACTCTGTCCAGCCTGCGTCCTGCAAATAATGCCCTTGCCACCAGAGAACTTTGGCACTGAAGTTAGTATTATTTATAACATCACAAGGAAAAATGCTGCATAGCTGAAGAGCTTTACTATAAATTGGACACACGGAAGATTTCCATATACTTGAGGTGAAATATACTCACCATCCACACAGGAGAGGTGAGAATTTCTTTTTGGTTTTGCAAAATGTGCATGCAGTGAAGATGATGTTACAGCCATACTAAGTGATACACAACTCCCCAAAAGACTGGGGATTACAAGAGAGGAAGAAGTGCTGTCAGAAAGTATCACTGTATTTCACTCTTCCACCAAACAGCAGGTGAATAAATGAAAAAAAAGCACAACACATTCAATATAAAATAAATCAACAAATAAATGCAATATAAAACATGCACATAATATCACTGGGTGAACTGCTTGAATTAAAAAGTGACTTTAGACTAGGTACTGCAACACATATTTTATCAGCCTTCTCCTATTAGATATTCTTAGAGTGACTTATAAGACTACAAAATAACCAACATTGATTTGGGTCACTAATATTTTGTTGAAGAATTTTGGACATGATCCGGTATTTGGGCTGCTATATGAGATCATGAGCAAACAGTTTCGCAATACTCTGGATTATTTCACAGCGAGAAAGCACTGCTAGAATGGTAGCATTTGGCAACATTTCACAACAACCTGCAGTGAGAAAGGGGAGAAGTACACCCATTATGCTAGTTGACAAAGCACAACAGCAAGTCCAAAATGAAGAAGGACTAGCAGGTTATATTGCTATATGGCAAACAAAGTTTGAGATTTAACTTTCACATTGTAGGGATGTATTGGGAAAGCTACCAGCATATCCAGCCTGACTCTGTTGTAGGATTTCACTGTGCTATGCAGGACTAGAAGAGAAGGAGGTAAAGAGAAACCAAGCAATCCAGCCTTTAAAAAGCCTGTGAGAGAAAATAACTGTCTACACAGTGATGGTTCAGGCTACACAAGGACATCCAGGAGCTGGATTTGGGATATTTTTTCCTCCAACACTCACTTTGCTACTTTATATAAACAACTGCTTTCTAAGCAACATCTCAGCAAGGTGAGTTTTTCCCAACTGACACTTACTGAAACAAAGACATCAAAGGGATTTTTAGGTCACTGATTTATCTAATAGTTGTCATGAAGATGCGGAGTGGTCAACATAAATGTGTGCGAGCTCACTTGTATTTGGAGAAGACCGATGAGTGAATGCCCAAAGAGCAGCAGTAAATCCTGCCTACCCACAGTCACCTGGTGACACTGCAACACATCTCAGACGGGATTTCTATGCTGGACTAAAACACGTGTCAGTGCAAGAAAGGCTTTGAGACAGACTATGTGAAGATGACCCCACAATTCACGTGTGCCAACACTGCAGATTGGGTGGTGGAACTAGGCTTGCGATCGTGGACAGCCAGGAAGGGTGGATTTATTCCTCGACTCCTCTGTGCATAGCCAGAGCAATCCAGGTTTGTGCCTGCATGTTTTCCACGCAGAGCAAGTCATGTGAAACAGCGGATTAGGTTTGGTGTTGCACGAAAGCAGCTCCTGAGCTATAATCCCAGTTGTGCTGTTAATGCACTGGGTGGCCTTGGGCAAGTCTACTGGCATGTCTCTGAATTTCCATAGCGGGGGGGAAAAAAGACCTATTTCACGGAGGCACTGTGTGCTACACAACCGATGCTTTTACAGCACATTTTAAACTATCATGCATCTGATTTGCCTTCTGCCAGATCTCTTTCGTAAGAGTTTAGGAAAAAAAGACCCAAAGTATGACCTGTGCTCCTTCAAAGGCACTTTAAACTCATCAGGGCAGAGTAAAGGGACTTATACAGGAAGAAAAATGAGAGTCACATTCAGTGTGAGATCCCTGAAGGCACACTTACCAACCATACCACCACCTCTTACTGCTTCTTACCAAGGCTTAGGAATAATGAGGTGGGCTTGTTACTAGAAAGCACTTCTTTCCACAGAATCTGTGAATCTGGCTCATTTAATAACCGTGAAAGCTGAGCTCTGAATAACCTTGAACAAAGCCAGGCGAGTTACAGGCTGTAGCTACAGGACTTCCAAAACGGCGATGGCAAGAAGCATCAGCCCTGTAGAAACCCAGCACTTCTATTTATCACTTACTGAAAAGACTACAGCAATGAAGCTTATCTCTCCCCTTGCTTCTTCAATATTTACCCTTTTCTCTTTTCTCAAAAATGAAAAGATGAAAACAAAGGGCAAAGCTCTTTTCCAAACAATCCGTATATAATATATATCATGTATCATATATTGTATATTGTATTATAGCCAGTTGTAGACTACCAGAAATTTGAGACGCGCTACTGTAAAGGATGCTGTTGCAGTAAATGCAAAGGTTCATTTAGATGTCAAACTTACAATCGGGCCATCTTTTAGTCCACCAGGAATTCTTTTTTTCCACATGCATATTTAATTTTGATCCATAAAACCGCTAGTTTAAGTCACATGTCAATAAGCACGCTAACTTCCAAATTCTCTCACTTTGCCCCTCTTTCAAACTGAATATACCAGCATGCTAGATTTACTGTTAGAAAAATCCCAGTGTGACTACATTATTACTTTAATTAATCAAGGCCTAACATATAATTAGGGCATCTGGGAATAATAATACAATCAATCCTGCACGAAGCCCATGCATATAGGATGGAGGATTTGCATATGTCAAAAATTAATTTCCCCTGCAGTAGTTCAATTTAATTTGGGAAAGCACTTGGAGCACCTTTAAGAGAATATTCTAATGGAAACTATCATCTAGCACTAGACCTCTCTGTGATAAACAGTATATAAATTAACTCAAGTATGGCACTTTTGGAGAAGGCAACATTTCTGTCCTTAGGCTTCATTTATACTGGCTGTAGTTCAGAAGTTAAAGCCCAAAAAACACTCAAAACACCTACATGAAAACATAATTATGGTAAAAGTTACCAGGACATTTCTAGAAGGAAAACCCATCCTTTCATTCAACAGGAAGACATTTACTGAAGCCTCAAGTGCTTGATTGGTATTTTACATTTAGAAATAATTTATGACTATTTGCATATATATATTTTTTTTAAGATGGACACAAGAAGAGGTGAGAAAGGGGCTATAAATTCACATTTGCTGTTTTGACACTTAAACCAACTCAGTTTCTACTACCAGAGCACTATTGTTACAGGCCACGCTTGCTGTAAAACCTTCATGCTACATCTCTGTGCACCTTATGAAATTCACCAGGACTTCACATTAAAAAAAATAATCTCAGATTCCTTTCATAATAACAGCAAATAGTTCCAGCTTTCCACAGCTGCAGAAGTCTGCTCTCCCTAGAGATTTGCCATGGTACAGCTCTTGCTTCCAATAAAAACAGTGACATAGTGGCCATGATTTACAGCTTGCAGGGGCTTGATTAGGGAATAGCACACTACTGAGCAAATATTAAACAACTGCATAGAATTTTTAATGTGCAGGGCTTTCTATCTTCATCTCAAAAAATAAATAAAAATAAATACATAAACAGTTCCCTGCCCAAAAGCTACAGGAAATTTAAGATTTCTCTTCCTCTGTCGAGGTTTCAACCAGCAATGTCCACCCATAACTGCAACTGGTTCTTTTAACAACTTTATCCTTACCATTCTAAATAAAAACCATCTGCACTGCTACAGTAACAGCACTGCAAAACTTGCACAGTAACAATGAACAATAATTATAAGGTTTAACATCAGGCTGAAACTGCCTCTCAGGTAGAGCTGGCAAGAATTTTCTTTACAGACTTACTAGGAGACAAACATTGAGCAGAAAAATTAAAAATATCATAATTTATTTTAAAAACAGTGATTTGATATAAGAAGGATATTTCTGTCTTCAGGCAAAAAGTCCTGACAGACTACATGTTTTTATTAGCATCAAGACTAACAGCTATTATGAGATGCCTTGTTGTTCACATTGAATCTGCCTGATAAGTAGAACAAAATCGGGAATTATTTATCAGAAAATTCCGAATTTTTATTTTCTGGAAAACAACGCTTAAAACAGTCTACAGAACAATATAAAATCACACACAGCAGGCTGGCAATGTTTTGAAATTTAATTAGTTGCCAAGCTGCAGTTTTTGGCACTCAGTTTTTGCTGAAGTCTAGCAACTTCGAGAAAGTTAAAACTACTGCGTAAGATTTGATTAGCAACAAGTGACCTCAGTTTTCTTCGATACAATATTAAAGTACAGGAGTGTAAAGAGTATGCATTACAACTGCTAATTTCTATCACTTTATGATATACATTTGACTGGAAGAGTGGAAAGAGACACCAGGAGTTTAAGGGTCTGTATTTCTGCAAATGCCTGACTTTACATACGTGGTAAATTTTGAGTTTCTGTGTAAAAAGCTGGTAGCTATGAAAAAAAAGAAAACCGCAGTGATGCTGTAAAGATTCACCACTTGACAGAGATCTCAAGCCGCAAATACAAACGGTACATGAAAATTTTATGAGTTACAGGGTCTATCAGTGAAATATTTGCAAATGTTGCTATTCCTTATTCTACAACTGCAAAGACATAACTGGTAAAGAAAAAAAACAACAATGTTCAAACTCTCAGCTGTAGTGCTAATTCTGAATATATGGCTTAAAACTATTATTATCACATATGTTACATATTAAGTAGAAAGCCTGAGGCTATTTGTCTGTCTACACTTGATTTGATAGTCTATTTTTCCTCCTAAGAAGCCTGTTTGTGAAAGTCCACCTACTTTTGTTCTCCGGGAGCAGAATCCAGATCTGCAGAATTGCTTACTTCTCTGCAATTTGCAGTCTTCAGTGAAGAAGCTGTTTACTTCCAACATGGTTATACAGTGAAAACACATCTGCATTTATGGAGTTAATAGTCTTCTTATTAATTTTACTCTGCCTTTTTTTTTTAATAGAAACCTAATGAAAACCATGTTTATGTGCTCAAAGGCACAGAGGAAATTCATTACTCTGAGGAATAACACACTCCACAAGTGAAATGAAAGTAATCTTATTTATGACAGGAAGAGGCCTTCGCTAGACTCAACTCCACCACACTTGGACTGATACTGGCTGCATGAAAGAAGCTGCAAATTCAGGAACTGGTTTCAAATGTAAACCTCATCTCAGCAATAAACACATTTGCAGTTTAGTCTCGCAAACAGTCAAAATCTGCCGAAGGGGAAGTATCCAGCTATTGTATTTACTATAAACATGTTAAAAAAAAATGCAACCATGAAAAGTAGTGATACAGCCCCTTGTTTGGGGTTCGCTCCTTCCACTTAGAAATGAGCCTTCTCTTGCTCCCTGGTCTGCATCCACCACAGCTCTCACCTATGCCTACAGTCAGCCTGCTCGCTTATCGGATCTGGAATTCTGCATTAGATTTAAAAGTGTTATTGTGGTACCTGAAAACCTCAAGTTTACACGCACTTGGCTGTGGAGAGAAGAGAAACTTGCAAATACACCAGCCTGGACAATCTTCAAGGCTGAGGAGTGGGGAGGCAGAAGGATGGGAGGTGTGGGGAAGGGCAGGTGCTGCGGGGATGAGACCCCAGCTTGCCAAAGGGCTTGAAGCCCAGAGGTGTTTGGGGTACCCCGCACAGTCAGGTAATTCCCTAAGCAGAAAAGGGAAATCAGAAGCAACAAAAGATGATTTACCGTCCCATCCACCCAGCCCTGTATGCATTTGTGTCTGAGTATCTGGCATCCCCGTGCATGTATGCGAGTCTGGATTTGAAAGAAAGACAAAACGCTTCTTGCAAAGAGGGAAGGTGATGTGATAATGCCTGACAAGTTATTGCTACTTCTATTTCTGTGTGAGATTGCATCTTTTTCTTCAACAAAACTAAATCGAAAAGGAAAAATGCTTCCTAGTGCTGTGAAAGTCAAATGCTACGCTCATCTAATTTCTATAGACTTCAAAAGAGAGTTTTCATTAATGGAAAGTTGTGATATATGGCAAACTGGATGGCCCCACATGCGTTTGCAATTTCTGTATCTAAACCCACATGTCTTACATTCCTTGGGCTTCTTCGCCGAGTTGGCTTGAGTTAGAGAAGGGAAGGAAGAGAAAGCAGCAGACAAGGCTTCCATCCAGCAGTAAGACCTTCTCCCCACAAGAAGGCACTGTATGTTCACAAATAAGAGCATGCTGACCTTTCTGGAGGGAATTGTCTTTTTTTTTTTAAATTTTTTGCTGGCTTTTGCTAAGGACTCAGCACAAGATGTGTGGGTTTCTCCAGTGTAGTGAAGGACAGCTGCCTTTGTCTGCCTACAGATGTTTGGCCAGTTGCAGTTTGGATGCTTGACCAATGAGTGATATAAGCTCTTTAGCCTTCCACAAGGAATTAACTGGTATTCTTGTA
The DNA here is from genome assembly GCF_000703405.1 of Apaloderma vittatum. Taxonomy (NCBI): domain Eukaryota; kingdom Metazoa; phylum Chordata; class Aves; order Trogoniformes; family Trogonidae; genus Apaloderma; species Apaloderma vittatum. Next base: position 9,088 of record NW_009694036.1, on the reverse strand, counting down.
CATCTTCCCCTTGAAAGCGACTTTTAAGACCGAAACAAGCTTGACAAATTTGAAGATTTAGTTAAAGAAAAACACATTTAGCTCTTCCTTTGCTATATTCTTTTCCAATTACAGTATAGGCACTTCACTCTTTCCTCACATGATCTAGATTTCCCTTCTGCTTCATCCCACAACAAAATAATTAATCTTTTGTTTGCAACATTAGTCAGTCGTCATGGAAATTAATATAATTTCACAAATTTAGAAATATGAACATTTTTGGATCACATATGAAGACAATAGGGCAAGAGAGACCGAGTATGTCTTTTAGAAAAAAGGTTGCTATGTATTGTGGCCACCAGAAAAAAGGTAATTTGGAAGAATATAAAAATTTTAAGGCAGGTAAAAAAACCCTGATGCCTCGTCTCAGCCTAAAATGTTTGAATATTACTCCCAACAGGCAAGTCATTCTTTAAATCATACGCAGCCTTTTGTTTGCACAGAAGATTGCTTAATCTTTTCGTCTACATTTGAACCTATGAGCTAGGAGACCAGAACTGAGACTCTCCTCTTCCCTTGACAAATCATCTATTTGCTGACAGAGATGAGCAAGGGAGTGGACAATCAACAGTGCTCTCTACAGCCATATTTTATTCTCCTCTTAACATGAACATAGAAAAGCAGGAGCAGCTGCACTGAAGAAAAAAGTGATGCTGTTCTCTGTGATGTCTATATACCTCAGATTGTTAGAAAGAGGCTGGCATGGGCCAAAATTCTGCCTGATGACACAGCTAAAGGCCAGCACGGAGCCATTGCGCAAATGGGGTCACTGCAGACTTCCAAAATCTACTTTTGGGTAGCATATGTACAAAGGCTCCTATATGATTCTGGATAAAACACTGTCTGAGCCTCACGAACAAGATGATAGATAGTGCCAGACACCCATTTGGGTTGGGGGAGCTGCCAGACTAGCTCCATACGGCCAAAAGATGTTGTACAGAGAGATCTGTCGACATTATCAGAATTGAATTAAGATGAACTGGCAATAACAACAGAGATAGTATATGGAACCACTTGCTTTCTAGCTGCTGCCTCCTCTCCTAAACTAAATTAGCTGATCCCCTGCTTCAGCAGAAAGCTGTCTGCCCTTGGTTTTCAGGCATGGAGGGGACTCAATTTTCTCCCTCCCACGTTTCTCACACCCACCTGAGCAGGCTTGTGTCACAAAGCACAAGCAACGCCAATGCTCTCTGCTTAGAGAAGATATGGAAGTGGAGTTTATAATGAAAATATTCACACCCTTTCAAGGGGTTTTCAAAATTATGTTTACCAACATTTGCAATGTTTAAGTTCTCCCTTTTACATGCATGACACGTTGATGTTATACATTTCAATATCTTAAAAAGAGGAAAAGATTGGATGAAAATGTCAGTCTTAGGTTCCTCTCAATCCCACAGCAATCCATAACCTACCCGAGGTACGGAGGGAACAATGGGGCAAGTGTCCCCCTGCAACACAGGAAGTCAGCCTCAGTGATAACCACCAGTCGACTCTTTTCTCAGTTGAAAGACAAGCCTAGATTTATTAAAAAGTATTCCCCAGATATTCTAGAACACATCCAATTAAATCTTTTTTCATTCTTATTTCAGGTTATATTAGTAAGTTTGTGGATCGTAGGTTTATCTGAAAGCAAATATTCCCCTGAAGCATTTGCAGTTCAGGCACTCGAGTACAAATGCTTTCAAGAAGGAGAACTGGTTCAGCAAACAAGTTTAATTTTAGCGCTTGAGCACCCTTCTTGTATTTGGACTCAACACTGGAGCAGGGCCACAGCTTGTAAAATCTGTGTAGCTTTAATTCACCAAGCTACTACTCCTAGGCAGAAGGAGTATCATTTATCTTCACTTTGATGAGTTTCTGTGTTAGCTCATCAAAATTAACTGCCAGAGCACCTGGATTCTGCCATAACACTGAAGTTAAATAAAACCACCGATTATTAAGCCCACAATGAGACACCCAGACCGAATGAACTGTGCAAACACTAAACTGGATTTAAGTATGCCAAGCTATAATAATGTAGAAACACAGTAAATCAGGTATGATTACGAAAGTCTGAAACTATACAAAGAGAAACATGAGGCTGGATGCTTTCATCCAGCAAGGTTATGCTTTCATCCGGTAAGGATCAGAGGAAGCAAGTGATCAGAGGAAAATGCCCTAAATCAGTAGAAGAAACGTAACTGAGGAGCTTCACTTCACTCCATATTGGCTGCCCAGATCCTTTGGCACAAAGACAGAGATGATCCAAGCAGCAGTATTTTGGAAAGGCAGGTGCTGAGAAAGTCTTTTCTCAAGCTGCATATTCAGTTGCACTCGAGCAAAAATGTACAGACCAGGTTCTCCAAAGTACTTGCTTGCAACCGCCCAGTTGACTACAACTTGTAAATGCTTTCAGGTTCACAAGTTTCCCTCTTAGTGCCTTTCCCAAATGTACACAGCCCTGAGGGTGATGCCAACCACAAGTTATTGGCACCCTTTCAGATCCCACTCAAGCCCTCCATTAACTGAAAAACAGTCAACCTTACAGCTAACAATTTGCATCCTGCTATTTTCTTTATGGTTAAATAGGCGTTTCCTGAAAACAGATCCTGCAGTATCTGTACTAAAGATCATATGTAAACTCTTGAAGAATATTCAGGAAATATAACACAGCTCATGCCAGTCTGACCTTACTCATTAATAAGTATGTAGAGCATATGTTCGTACATAACTCTGGGATTATACTAGTACAATCAAATTAACCTTTGGACTGCTGGTGTTCAGCCATAATTTACTGCATATACAGTACTGTTAATAGTACAGAAATACTAGCCCATAAAAATCATAAGAACTGATAACAAAGCTGATAACAGAGCAGAATATTTTCCTTCCACTACAGAAATATAATTAACTATCACTGTATACCTACAATCAGTTGTGTCTGCATCAGAGAAAAATGCTCTTATTTGCAGCCTGAAACTCAGCCTAGAAGTATTTGAATGGAGGTGGAAGGGATAAAGCAGCAAAGGCAGGGGAGGAAGAGACAAGTCAGTAACTTTCCCTAGACACTGATTTAATTTTAAAGAGTAGCAGCTTTTTTTTAAAGTAGCTGGGCCACGGCATTGTTCCTGCGTTGCCCGCATTAGTTCCACCCTATTGCTAATTACTGCTTGAATGCGACGTGCTGCGCGGAGGCTAAAAGGGTCAGTCCCCAAAGCCTCCCCTGACTGACACTATCTTGCTGAGCAAGTGGGAGAGCTGCTCTTCCCACACCTTCGATGACGGATGATGGAGCGAGTAAGCTTGTCAGGCCAGGTAGGAGCAACTCCCCCCTCCCATCCAACCCACACCCACCACGACAGGACTCGACAAGCGCCTTCTCTACTCTACGTGACCACCGACAGCACCTCTAATGTGAGGAGACACCAGGAGCTGTTCCCAGCTCGCCTGTTTGCTTTGAGCAGCCATCTCTGCTGATGGTGCCTAGACGTTAAACCAACAAACGGGATCTGTGCTGACCTCAGGCTTCCCCAAATCCACAGGGCACAGACTTTCAGCAGGCCCGGCAGACAAGCGTGACAAACCTTCCATGGCACTGTCTCCATTTTCTGGTGGGGTGTTATATGTGATATATAGATAACCCCCTCTCTCCACATGAAGTGTGTTCTCTTCTGTGGCCAGCGAGTCTAAATTCTAACCTCAAAAAAAGCCAAATGCCTCTTTGTTGATGAAGAAATGACACCAGTAATGGAACAACAACTGTGAATGCTTTTCTTCTCAGCTTTCACAAATGCTGAGCTGGTCTTCCTTTGAAACATGCTGTATTGGCTGACAGGGAAAAGAAAATCTTCAATTTTACAAAATAAACCTACTATTTTTAATATCTAATTCTACATAAAAGAATACCCCACTAGAACATGTAGAGTTTACTGTAATTAACTTAGAAATTACCTTAATATAAACCTTGTGATGCTGTTAAAGCAAAAAAAATCTCCCATCACTAAGTTCAGCATTTAACTTTAAAATACCAGTGCAAGGAGAGAGCAAATTTAAAACAAACCAACCGCAAACCCTTTCAAATAACGTTTTTTACCTTTTTGACAAGTGTTGGGGAATAGCATAGGAATTTCTTTCCAAAGCAATGCATCACTGCATGAATGTTGTGATAAAGATGTTGTTTTAATTGCTTGCTATTACATTAGGAACATATGGCAAACTGAGGTGTGCATGCAAATATGATGTTCTCAGCACAGAACTGCAGAACTGTGAGGGTGCATCTACAGTGACTTTTCTCTGGAGGACAGCTGTGCTCTGAAGCTCTCAGGAATGCGCAACTGGTTTCCAGTTTAGTTTGTGCTCAAGCACAGATGGAAAAAAAAAGCGCTGAATAATTTGTTTCTCATTTCTTACAGAAAAAGAAAAAAAGAATGATCATTGCATAATATTTTGCTCCTTCTGTAGAAGAAATCTCACACAATAGCGGCTGGTTCTTTCAAAAGTGCAGTTTCTTTCCATTTATCTAAATCATCACAGTCTTGTATTGCTAAAAGAAAAACCTCATTGCCGAGAGGCGCAATAGATAGCCTGCTCTCCTCCTGCAAGGCATCTTAGCACAAGACAGACCTAGATAGAAACTAAGCAACACCTCCTGAACTGCGGTGCCAAGAGAGCAGCTGGAACGCATTACAGAGCAGGACAATCCTGTCTAAACAACTGAATGCCAGGATTTCAGGGTACAAAATAAAGGAAGCTTAAAGCACAGTGCCATATAGAAACATGGATCTTTATGTGAGTTTGTTTTTTTTGGTTTAAAAGAAGTTTGGCCGGCTATTGGAAGCCTTCCTACCATTTTGCTCTTCTGATATTAATGTGAAATGAGATATTCCCTTGAGAATTTGGCTCTGTACTCTGAATGGTCTCCTGAGGAAAAGAAAAAGGAAAAGTAGGCTGAAAGTGCTTCACAACAGAAGAAGCAAAAAAGATCACTTTTAAGTCTAGAGCTAGTAAAAATCTCGTAACACCTTCCAGGAAACATAAATCTTACCCCAAGGTAAAATTAACGCGCATCTCTGTTGTGACACGACAGACTTGCAATTGTTTCCCATAATGATAACTTAGGTCTCAGGGAGACAGAATAGATGTAATTCTGTTCTGAGGAACTTTTAAAAGATAATCTTTTTATGGCATGTCTCACTCCAGATATCTAAGATGCTAGATGGGAAATGTATAGATGGTCAACAATTGTTGGAAAGCAATTCAAAACCTATTGCAGGACAATTTGAAATAGAAAGACCTCTGTCGGGAAGTGGGAGTGAGCAGGGTCTCTGAAATAAAGAAAGAGCACCAGTCAGCTCAAAATGCAGCAGTCTGCAGTTCCAAGCAGCAGTTCCAAGATGACGGTTTTCTTCCGCAAAATCCTTCCTCATGCTGGTCCCAAAGAGTTGCTAAGAAATCCCTTGATTAGCGCTCACTGGGAGCAGGGGGAGCCTGCAAGGAGGATGAGCGGCCACTTGCAGCTGTATAACACATGCCAGAGGGGCCAGCACCTCCTCACCAGCAGGATAGAATTCAAACCCCTTGCTTCTATCCTAGGTATTTATTCTGGTGGAAAACTCAGACCACAACCCTGATTGCCAAAACACCAACACCTGAAATGTGCTCTGCTCCTCATTTACGCTATCTCAATTTCTGTAAGGCACTTGGATACAACTGCCTGGGAATATATTGCTATTTACTAAGAGTGTATAGCACAAAATAAACAACCACAGACAGAAATTTGCTGTTTTCAGGGTCTGCCAGATACAAACAAATCCCAATGGCAACTTCCTCAAATCACTCACTGCATCTGTGACATTTTCCCCTCTTACTTTTGATAAACTTTGAATCAAACAGCAGGATTACCTTCTCAAACCGCCACCACTTTACTAAAGGCAGTGAGAGAGGAAGATCTGGGCTATAGTTTTCATTATACAGCTGTGAAAGCAACAACCAGTGAAGCCAAACCCCACAAATGGCTGCATTTGAATTATGCAGGCAGCATAAGCTCTGCTAGGCAACAACCTGCATATGAATTTTTAGAGAAGGAAGGTTGAGAAGGCTGAGGTGGAGAAGGAAGGACAGCCCAGCACGAGAATCAAAATTACCAGAGCAAATATGCTAGCAGCAGGCTAGTTAGAAATAGAAACATATCGTTCTTAGCAGAGGTAAGATTACGTTGAACATTTTCTTATTCTTTTGAACTAGTCAAGTGGTGGAGGGAGAGGAGGAACTGTGGCACCTCTGAGAAGGAAAAGCCCAGCCTGTTCATGGTGGGGAGTGGGGGCCATGCCTTCAGGCTGGCTGTGGAGCTTGGATCCTGCTGCTCCAGGGTCCAGAACAGACTCCTCCCATGGGGGATGATGACGGGACAGCTCTCTAGTTCACGCCTTAATTCAGGTGGTGCAAGAGGAGAGAGATTGAAATCATCACAGAAGAGCTTTTTAATGACCTTCTCCATGGTGCACAAGGCATGAGAGGGGTTGTATGGCACAAAGGAGGCTGCCCAGGCAGAGATGTTGAAAATAGTCTCTGGGCCTGCTGCTCCAGTGGCCAGAAAAGACTGAAAAATCAGAAAAATAAAAGATTCAGAGTCCCAGAAAAGAGACAAAAATCACATTTGTCCAGCCTCAGGCAGCTGCCAGATTCTCAAATTTCTGGGTATTAAAACCAGTACAAACTCAGAAAAAATAAGCTTGGACTTTCACGAGCTCATGCCTGTGCACAAAACAAGTCTGAGGATCACGCTTTGGGACACAGGCACATTGGGGAACCAAATATAAAACTCAAGATGAGAAACAGGCAAAGGAGGGAAATGGTATCAACAATTTCTGGCTTTAATCACTGCATAAGGGCCAAGTCTGGAGCAGTTAAGACATGTGATGACTGCTCGGATTCTCCTCAGGGATAAACTTGGCTCTCAGAGAAGTAAGGAAAAACTACCCGTCACACAGGATGGGAGGGGAGCAAGAGCAGGTCCCGACTATCATATTCCACCAGCAATTCATGGTGCTTAACATGGATGCACCACAGTTTTTGCTCTTCAGATGCTGCTGTTTCCTTTTTCACGAGGGAACTTTTATGTACGCTCTTGTGCCCAATCAGCTTGAAAAAATCCACTTTATAAGGGCTAAAATTTCCACAAATCTTGAGTTTAAGATCGTCGCTACACATATACATACCTTCAGTTTGGTGAGACTGAGAATGGCAGGAAGTAACCGACTACCAGCCTGTCTTCTGTAGACTTAAGATGATAAGGACAAAGGCAGTCAAAGACTCAGCATGGCCCATGCCTTCCTTCGGTGGCTCTGCAGTCATGCTGTTTTACTTTGCATGTTTGTAACAAGCCAGGAGTTATATTCCCTAGTGGAGGTGGTGCTCCAACCATAGACTAAAATTAAATTAAAGCGAGAAGCACTGTTTGTTTGTGTCTGGGTCAAGAACTGTTGCAATCAGACCTCACAATTCATGACCATGATCAGAACCAGATCAGTTTACACAGGGGATGTCAAATACACCCAGTAAAATAGTTTGGAGTTTTGTTTCTTTATCTTCTTTTTCTTTCTCCCTCAAACAAAAATACTATATTTGATTGCACTGAACAGTTTTTGAGGAGTTTTCACAGAAGGGATTTTTTAGAAATTCAATCTCTTTTGTAAAATATACCTGCAGGCTAAATTGGAAAATTCCTCCTTTCTGAAAGCCTTCTGTGCAAGCTACACTGACCAAATTCTACTCTGCTCATGCAGATTTCCTATACACATTCTTCAAAACTCAAAAAGTCCATGAAATTTAAAAGTAACAAAAATTAAAAAAGAAATATTAAAAAAGCTTTTAGTGTATCCTAGATGGTTTTTGTGTATTTGATTACAATGGTTGGCTCATAAATGTTTGCCTTGGGATGCAAAGAAATGGCAGAAGCTTCTGAGTGCACGTTTTCTGCAAATTTGGCCGCACAGCTGTAACATTTCCCTTACAAACTACAAAAAGACACTGGGGTGACTTTCTTTCCAGCCCTAACTTTGTATTACACTCCCTGCCTGAGATCTCATATGATTTGTTAATAGACATTTTATAAACTTGGTAAAAGGGAACAGATAGAATCAAATCACAGTTATACTTAAGATTACAAATGTATATAGACTATAATATACAGGTATACTTAAAACAAATCCAGACATACCAGGTAACACTTGCACAGTTAAGCATACAAACAACTCAGTCCTACTCTTATTTTGTGCTATTTTTAAGGACTTTTCCCCCCATTTTCATTTCATGCCATTGCTAAAGGGAGTTAAGACTGCTTCTGTTTATATGTCCAGATGACTTTCAAGGGTGGGTATAGCTCTGAATTTAAGGTTTACTATAACTTACGATCCTTGATTTGAGGATAACTGCATAATTTTTTTTTTCACTCTTAGTCTTTCTTTTTTTAATATCTCATACGCATTCCTAATTTTATACATGATTGGAAATGTCATACATGGTATTTCCATGCTTTGAAGATATGCAGTAATAGCCTTATACATACATTTTTATGCATAGATTCACTGCTGTATCAAAGCAGATGGTGTGCGACCCCCAACTAAGAAAAGTTTACAGTTAGCAAACCACCAGGGGATCTCTGGAGCAATGCAAACTAGCCGAGATCAATGAGCAAGTTTGGCCCCCAGTATGTCAGCTGGAAGTCGATTGGCATTTACTGAGAGGGAAGACAGAGCGAGTCCCCTTCTCACAATGTCTTGCGGCTTTAGGAGTCGGTGACTGCTTGAGCTCCCCTCAAAACGGTGCCTTAATAAGCAGTGAAGCAGGATCCAACGATGCTATGGGGAGCTTTTCAAGCACTGATGGATAAGCTCGTGTGCGATTCATCAGAGCAACTGTGATCAAACTGCTTAATTAGTGAAAGACAAGTCTTGATGTGAGTTATTCCAAATTATTCCTGATTTCTCCAAAACTAGCCTTTCTGCAGGATTTGGCTTACATTTAACTAGAAGAAAATAAAATGCTCATTATAATTTATAATAATTAAATT